>NC_053122.1:8656963-8719463 GCF_010015445.1 Perca fluviatilis
GGGAAGGAACTTGTTGAACGTGTACGTTCAACAAGTTGTTTTAGTCGTGCAACAGAAAACTCGGATCTGGATTTCCCCTGCAGAGATCTGAGGAGCAGTTAACCATAGTCCTCAGAAATCCACCAGAGTTTAGAACGCCAACACAAAGAAAGCCCAAGGTAACACATTCGGCTGAATTTCTGGCGGCACCTGCAATCCCGGAAGTGGAACATTGTGTATATAGACTATGTTTTAGGTTATATGTTTGTTGTAGTCCTTCTAGTTTTGATGTGACAGCACATCTGCTCAACCAATCACAATTGACAAAACTGCTGCTGACCCCCGAAAGTACCTTGAACTAACGTTGAGTATTGAACCATTTTTAAAAATGTTTCCAGCTGCACTAATCAGTATTTTGACTGTATATAAACAAAGGATCAAATCACTTTGTGTAATGTGAAAGGTGTCATTGCAGTGAGGATCGATGGAGCTTTTTTTCGGGGAGATTTTTTATCATTTAGCAGCAGCTGTTGATTGCGTAAAGGGGAACATTGGCGTATGTGTAGCCCTCTAACCACAGGCCCGGCTGGCCCCTGTTCAATTCCCGTTGCTGAGTTCAAAAAGGAGATAAAATGCGGGTGTGCTGTTTGTTTTTTTTATAGCGTGTGTTAGGGATCTGTGTCAGGGTGCCAAGGTAGAACCTTGATGGTGTTTTAACCAATAGCAAAGCCCATAAGAGGCCTACACACGTGCTCATAGTACTACTATTTCTATCAGACTCATGTTTATGATGATCATTTCACTGATCTAACTATAAATATCAGTGGAGTGTGTGGTTAGGATAATAAAATAAGTATTTTCTAGAAATGCTTCTGAGCCATTAACACTCACAGGTCAATGCTACTTAATGAGTTACATTTCAGCTTCAGTCAGGCTTACAGCCTCTCTGTCTCTCTTTTTCTCAAACACACACATACACACTAACCCTGTGTGCCTTCTTCAGTCGGGTAAGTGTGCCAGTGGCCCTTGGTTTCCATGGCTACCATAAAACCCTGCCACCACATTAATCTTGAGCTATATCCCCCGGCAACAAAAAACATTTATGGAGGAGCAGTCGAGATGTATGAGCCATGTCTGTCTCTCTGTGTTTGTCTCTCAGACACACACACACACACACACACACACACACACACACACACACACACACACACACACACACAGGTAAGCACACATTCAAAATCATACCAGTCCATACTGTGAAACAGCCTTGATCTATTGAACTGTTATAATATCATATTATATAGTTTTTAATAAGCACAATGTGTAATTTTAAAACTTATAATATTATAACCAGTAACTAAAATAGGGTTGCTTTTAAAAAAACATCACTACACACGTGGTTTATAAAATGTCTGACCTACGACTGAAATTTAAAATTGAATTCACCATGACCACAGAGGTCTGAAACATTTTGTGGCAACCTATCCAATATTTTTCAAGATATTTCAGTCTGAACCTCAGACCATCATCAGGTAAAAATCAAACAAACAAACAACACTGGTACCAAACGTAAATGTAAACATTTCAGGCTCTGTCCATTATTTTGTTTTGCAGTTCTTTCAAAAACCTATAGCCCAAATGGGCACCATATCTCTGTCCAGTAGTGTGTTTTCAGCTTGTTGCGCTGCCCCAAAGTGTCCAAAAAGTCAATTACAAAAGCAGCCTTAAATCAGGAGTTATAATGTATATATGTACCCATAACGGAGCTGCTGGCTTATTCATTTTGAATAAATGTTCAGGTCTTTATCCTATGCCTTGGTGTTGTGCCTTTCTTAAATAACTGATTTTACAACACTTCTGCTGTTTTGTGTGATGTTGAAACTGTATGTGGGCAACACCATGGAGTTAAACGTGAAGTTGTCAGTATTTTGTCAGTAGAGATTGTTGTTGTGCTTGTCAGAGAGCTGTCAGGATGTAATAAAGCAGAAATGATTGAACAGCCAATGACCCATTACCATCACCAGTCATATATGTAATGGAAACGATCGCTGTTCCTGTTCCCTAGATTCATTGACCGAGGACCAGCTTCAGTCATCCGTGTAATTCCATCAGCGCAAACTGAGCTCCCTCAATACATACAAGCAAGTCATTTGATATATTAATCTACACTCTTTTAAATCTAGAAGAAGTCCTGTTGTTGCTCTTGTTTTCTTGAACTTAGAGCTGAGTTTGAGATCTGCAGATTTACAGATTTTGGTCCTTGGAAAGCAAGTGTTATTGATGATGCTACAGTACTAAACAGACAGGGCAGGTATCTTATTAGAGGAGAGCCTTGAACAGCCAGAGTGGTGTGGAGTGGAAGGTAGAGGACCCAAATGCAGGTTGAGGCAGGCAGGAGATGGATGTAACTCATGGATTAAATTTCAACAAAAACCGGCAGTACAGAGACTGGGAAACTTACAAAACCCCGCAGGGAGAGATCCAAAAACAAAAGGATACAAAAAATGCTGAAACTGACGGGCAAACACACAAACAGGAACAAACTGACATGAGACGCAAGGGAGCAAAACACAAGACGATCTGACAAGACACAAAGGGATTCACAGAGGTTAAATACATGAGGTAGGGAGCAAACAAGGAACAGGTGGTAACATCAGATGAAACACATCAGGGCGGGGCAGGACAATCAGACAAGGCAGGAAAATACAGGAAGTAGAACTCAAGAGACAAGACAGAAAACCAGACTTTCACAATAAAACAGGAAACAAACCAGAATACACCATACAAACAAGACAGGAACAGAACAAAATACAAGGCATAACACCAAACCATAACACAGAGGGATCCATCACCACCAGGCAACCAAATAATTGTTCTTAGTGCTTACTACTAATATAAAAACTTCAGTACATTTTTTATTATTGACATTACTAAAGCCAAAGTTACAACTTGAGGTGGTTAATTGTTAAGTTGAGTGGTCCTTAAACAGAGCACAGCATCTTATCAATGAGGACGAGGATAGAAAGGGAGGGGCAGCAGGTTCAGGGAGTGGATGATAAGAATCCGACCCTGACTTACGATCAGGACTGACACTGCTAACTCGGCAGAGTCCACCAGGAACATCCCTGTGGGACTCATTTACAAGTCTTCAAGTCACAAGCAGTTAGCACTTAAGCCTATACCACCTGTACACCCTAAAGACAGGACCCCCTCCTGAGAGAGGAGGACTGGAGTGGTGTATGACATCATCACGACATCACATGTGACAGCTAGGAGGAACAGTATGTCAGTGAAACAGCAAGGACTCTGGACAAGGAGCTGAATGAACACCAGAAACCGACAGCATCAGCTGTCTGTGTCCTGCCACTTCCCCACGCCCCTGCGTTGCCATTTCCCATCCATCCATCAGATGTCCTTTGACTCTCCTACCTGTCCCAAGTCACCTGCCTCGTCTCTCACTTCCAACTGCTCACCTGTTTCAACTTCCCCTCACTAGCCCTGCGGTATAACCAGCGCATTCCCACTCATTCCGAGCCAGATTGTCATTTATGTCTAAGCCTTTGCTTACCGGTGTCACAATTTAGATTTCAAATTAACTGTCGAAATCAAAAGCGGGATCACCGATTCCCTCAGTAATTTTTTCTCTCTCCACCCCCGTCTATTTGCGCACGTCTGAAGAAAGAAAAGAAAACAGACACGGCGTAGCTTAACTGCTGGTAGCATGCAGCTAAAGACACAGGGTTACGTTAAAGTGCTCATATTATGCTCATTTTCAGGTTCATAATTGTATTTAAAGGTTATACATGGTTTAATTTTCAAAAAACACCATATATTTGTTGCACTGCACATTGCTGCAGCTCCTCTTTTCACCCTGTGTGTTGAGCTCTCTGTTTTAGCTACAGAGTGAGACATCGCACTTCTGTTCCATCTTTGTTGGGAGTCACACATGCACAGTAGCTAGGTAAGGACTACTAGCCAGTCAGAAGCATATGAGTATTACAATTATTTTGTCAAACTTCTATCTCTTTATAAACTGCACCTTATTAGAGTGGTAAATGTATTTTGGTTTATACTCTATGGTTATGCTCAGTGGTTCCCAAAGTGGGGTCTGGGGACCCCTAGGGGTCCTTGAGGTGGTTCCAGGGGGTCCCCAGCAAAAAGGAGAATAACTTATTTTCACTATAATTCCATCCATAAGTAACACAATGACAGAATGTATGACTATTTTGGGCATGGGTTTCATACACTCTCTGTAATAAAACATCTAAAAGACAAAAAAACTATCAGATTGGGGACCCTGGGACGAATGGGTCCCTGGTCTAATTTGTGTCAGTTTAGGGGTGATAATTTTGGGAACCACTGCTCTAGCTTGTTGTGTTAAAATAGACTACTTATTGGTGCAACTACATTCCTAATGCCATGCATTGTTTTCAGTGTCATTCACAATAATAGGAATAAGAATAATAAACCAAGCATGAGAATGATCAGCTGGTACACTGTTTTGGTTTTTTACACATTTTACATGATATACACAGTAGTCAGGCCGTGAGGACAGGGGAGGGGAAAGAAAAGGATCAAATTCTGCTCTGGGCCGAAAAAGGCTTGGGATGGCCCTGTCTTTTGTCTCTTGCCCGTCATGTGGGAAGCCTGTAGGATTATATCAGAGCAAGATCCTGTGTGTGTGTGTGTGTGTGTGTGTGTGTGCATGCGATATGGCAAAGTTTTAAGATGAATAAATGATCTCCTGCCCACTTGTCCTGATGTGGCCTGGCCTGTAGTAGCAGCAGTGTCTGTCTGGAGATACATCCACCTCGGCCTCACAGGCTTTTACACTTTGTTTCCAAAACAACCATCCACACGGCCTGATTTTGTGAGAGTCTGTGATGACAAGGACGCTGTCTCTGTAGCCTGGTTTTTCACCGTTGCTAGGTAACAGTGTGGGGGTTTGCCCACATGACAACATAGCGCCTGAGAAGCTTTGTAAGGGTGTGTATGGGTGTGTGTGTGTGTGTGTGTGTGTGTGTGTGTGTGTGTGTGTGTGTGTGTGTGTGTGTGTGTGTGCGTGCGTGTGTGTGTGTGTGTGTGTGTGTGTGTCATGGCAGGGAAACAGCACTGTCTTTCAGTGAAGCAGGCACACACTTACAGACTCTCAACGTGTTTCCTCCTCTCCGTCTGTGGAAACCACCCTGGCCAGTTTGGGTGTTTACGATTTTTAGGGGAGAGTCTTTGAGGTGCTTTTTTCTTGGAGAAAACATGGAGCTATGGCCTACAACAAATTAGGCCTATATTTAAGCCAAATTCATATTTGCAGGTACAGGGAAAAATTGAGCATTGTTATGCAGTTGAAAGAAACAAATGGAACCCTGCCATAGCATCGAAGGCTGTGACATTTTTCTTTTTAAAAAGGGTCAGTTTCAGATCTTAGAGAATAAAACCGCTCCAGAACTGTCCCACAATCGAGCCAGCACACATCTGAGTGGTAGATTGCGTCCTTGTTTCGTGCATCAATTTCCGACAGGAAAGTACAAACTCGTAGCCTAGAAATCTAGACGCACCCTAGTGGCAGCAAATTTAATTTGCAGCCAGGGGGTCTAGGCACTCTCCAGTTGGCTTGCGAGATGGAAAAACCAAACTCCAGTCAGGCCAATCATATCGTGTATAGAGTCGGTGGGCGGGGCTTATGGCTGCTGCTGCTGGGAAAAGCGGTCTTCTGGAAGACTTGGAGTTCAGCTTTTCTTTGAGAAAAGAACAAAGAACAGAAATCATTCTTAAAAAAGGAAGATGTGTTCGGAGTTTTGCCGACCGGATACAGCAAAAGTTTAATCTATCAACTAGCTTCGCTACCTTCTTCGTTGCTCTGCCTGGTTGCGATATTTTTTCCCCCACTATGGCCACGCCAAGACCCGCCCTTCAATAGCATTCACACACTTGGCCAGGCGTCCATGCTTACATGTACAGGTCCTATCCCCTGACCAATCCCCTAACCCTAACCTCAACCACTCCAGGTCAAATGCCTAACCCCAACCAATCGAGCTGCTCCGTAGGGCGGGTCTTGGCGTGGCCATAGTGGGATTCGTAATTTTGCTGCCTGGTTGTAGCGCTATCCTATTACGTGCAAAGGGAATTTGAAAGACAACCGTTTATCCCGCCCCTCGGATTGAGCCCTGTCAATGGTGAGTTCCCAGACCCAACATCTTGATGTGGGTCTGATTTGTCAGGCTAACAAACTTGCTGTGTTTAAGCACTTTTGATCAGATGAGATTCTTATTTTTCACCACATTACATATCAAATCATCGGCTCTGATATATAATAAAATGCAGTTTCACTGCCTCTCCTCCAGACTGCCTATCTTTACTGCACACCTGGGGTGCCGTTCCATTCTGCTTACCTCTCATGGCTGGTGCACCATCGGTTGTACCTCCACACAACTGAAATTTCTAGAAGGTCTGCATTACAAACTGATGGTGGAGTTTTGAAAGATGCGGGCGTTTACCAGACAGGGAGGGCTAACGAGCTGCGTCATGCACTGTTGGATGGAGCCTGTTTTTCCTAGCTTGACCTATATTGGGGACTAAAAATTGGGATTTCTTGGCCTCATTCTGTTCTATTTCACCAATTTTATGTGCAAAACTACACCTGGAGAACACTTTAATTGGAGCATTAGGGCCTAGCGCAAACCATGAAAAAACAGCCCCAGAGGAAAAGTAAATGCACTTTGACAATATTTAATATCATTTTAATTACACATTTCTTTCTTGGTCCTCATCACGCCCAAAACATGACGTGAAAATACAAACACAGGCCAAAATGTATGCTCTTGATTAAAGATAGCAAAAAAAGAAAAAAAAATGACATGGCTTTGTTTATTTGGTTTCTTCACAGCCAGTAAACACAACAGGAAAGATTTGCCCTCGTTTGCTATGATAAATTTGAAGCTGTCAATGTGGTCTGACGAGCTGTCAAAAACAAGACACGCACTGGCCCTTTAATGGCTGGACCGCTCCATTCATGTTCAAAGGGGAGAACTGACCCACTAACACTTAGATGTACTAAAAGTTAAGAAAACAAATACAAAGGGTAATAGGGATATACGAAAGGAAATTGCATTGAAAATCTAGACATCAGAGTGTAAATGCTTACAGTCGATGTAACATGCAGTACAGAGCAGTCAGGCCCAGTCTGTCCTCCCGGTCAGCTGCATCTATCTGTCTCATTGCAGAGACAGCTGTGTCAAGGTAGCCAGCATTAGTGGAATTATAACCGGAAATGTGTGATTTTAACCTTCAAAACAAAAGCATAAGCTTTTTGGTAGGCAACCATGTACTGTAAAACAGTCTGCTACTGAACGACTGCTACTGTGTATCAGACGTGCCCATATTTCCATTCACTCTATACCCTAAATTCTCGATCGTTGGCTCCCTTATTTTCACTTGAAGACACAAATTGTAATTTATGAATATTATTATTTTACTTTGCATACATTTTGCAACCTGTTTAAAGGTTACTGTTTAATTTATATGCATAGCAGATTTATAATTACAGCATATTTTGACTCTAATGTTACATTGTATTCATTAGAGGTGCACACAGTAGTCCTACACAGTTTTCTGGGTTCTTGCATTGAAACACCAAACAACTATGAACACTTGTTTGTGTCTTACTTAAAGGTGCTCTAAATGATGTGACATTTTTTGTCACATACAGCAAACATCTCGTCACTATCTGCTAGCTGCCTGTCCCCTGAACACACTGTAAAAAAACCAGCGGTCTCTGTAGACAGCCCAGGGTCCTGAACGCGCAACAAAACAAACCCGGCGCCACCTGCCACCAAACACCGCAAAACAGTGTTCCCGCCAATAACGACAAGAAGGAGCTGGTTGAGTCAAGAATACGCATTGTGGAAGCAGCCTACGTGCTAACGCTGCTGCAGTGATGGCTCAACCAGCTCCTTCCTGTCTGTTATTGGCTGGAACACTCTTTGTTATGGTTCGTGGGGCAGGTTGGCGCGGTTTGTTTTTGTTGGCGTTCGTGGAGCCTGAGCTATCTTCAGAGACCGCGTTTTTTTTTTTTTTACAGTGTGTTCAGGGGACAGGCAGCTAGCGGATAGTGAGGAGATGTTTGCTGTATGTGACGAAAAATGTAGCCTAAAAAACGCTTCACATCACTTAGAGCACCTTTAATTATATCTGGTTTGAAATGAACATATCTTTTCCCTTTTTCTTTTACATAGGAAAGAACAACGGCAGGCTTTTGGTCTGTTATGCTAGCAACATCTTTACAAGTTTCCCCATACGTCGGCGAAGTTATAATCAAGTTTTTATTATTTAATTAAGTACATTTTAAGTCAGAAATCGGCCATTATTGTGAAAGTTGTGACCGGAAGCGCCAGGTTTATTGCCGTGCAGTCTGACCTGGCTGCTGCTGCTGCTGGCTAGGAACAGGATGCTGTCAGGCCGAATAGACGCATCAACCTAGAGAAACCGCAGCAGCATCCTTTGTTTTCTGGAGCTGGATATCCAGGTAAGGACGGCGTACTTGCTTAGCTGTGATGCTAACCCGGCTGCCTGTCATATCTAAAATGACTGAAACGCGATTGAAGCCGTTGACGATACGCAGGAGCCGTTTTTCTCCTTCTTCATTTCCAGTCATGTCGAAAAGAGGGCTATTGTTAGGCATGCTGTCATAAAGGCACCAGCTTAGACAAATTCATTTTATTTCAGCATTTGTCTGTTTAGCTGAAGAGGTAATGTAGCCTAAGTGTTGTGTCTGTGTGTGTGTGTGTGGCATTGTGTTGTATTTAAACCGCTGTTTGAGTTTTTTGGTGTGGCGTTACAGAGCTAGCTTCCAGCTCAGAAACACACAGACATTCCGTGCTTTAATACATCCATGGTTGTGCTGCTGTCTCGGTGGGGGTCTGGCATTGCATTGCACCACCACCAGCGCGCGCGCGAGCGCGCACGCACGCACGCACCCAAGTGTAGTTGGTGTTTGTGTCAACTGCTGGTGTGCAGCCCCTGGCACGTGCAATCTGCACTTACCAACTGGTGAACTGTAGCAATTGATTCTCTTGTGTAAGGAATGGATTTTTTTTTTTTAGATATAATTTAAGGGGTGTATATTGACATATTAAGTGCTTTTTTTTTTTTTTACTTTTTTGTCTTCAGTTTTTATATAATCCTCTGTACATCCTACTTTTTAGTCTCTATGTGACAGTTATTTTTTTGTATTTGGTTGTGGCCAGGGCTGGATGTTTCAAAAGGCCTATTGGTCCCAATAGGTTATCTAAGTTTCAATACCAAAATTATTTCTTGTATAGATACAAGACATGATATTTTGCATACGCTAAGGTTTCCTGGGAACACCTATCCAAACTATTTCCTGTTTCCCGAGAAATATATTAATGGGAAAACGGGAAAAACAAATTACTTTCTAGGCGTAAACCTTTTATGTAGCCTACAAAATATACGTATCACTACAGAAATCTGTAAGTCCTTTAGGGGCCTTTTAGACCAAATGCGGTTTGACCTTTGACATGGGTTAAGCCACATCTACAGCTCGCTTTACGCGGCAAAAAAACATTGTGGTGCGGCGCAAGCCATTGAAATAATTGGCCCTATCTTGCACCTGACGCAGCGCAGCGCAAAGCCCCACGCAAGTGTCTTCGCTAGTTTCAGACCAACACAGTTGTCAATTTCCCGTCCGGCGCCCACGTCGTGTAAATAGCAAATGCACCTGCGCCCATTTTTTCGGACCCTTTATTTCCGCCATTAAACTTGCAAAAGTAGATTTGTACACCCCCTAAACGCACCTGCGCCAGACGCTTCGCAGCGTACGCTTAGATCGCTAAAATAGGGTCCGATGGGCTTCAGAGCGTCCCCACGTTTGGTCGGAGCGGACCCTTTGTAGAGTGGCTTGCGATCAGCTCCGGCCACGGGGCTTCTGCTTCAAGCAAAAACCAAATAATCTGTCAGTAAGCAATAAGTAGGAGAGAAGAAGAAGATAGCGGAAGTTAACGGAAAGCAGGCTGTCTGGCAACAGTAGGAAACGCATCCATTGTAAACACAGATGTACCGAGAACATCTGTACTCTAATTATTAACTCGACTGTCGTTTATCTCAGTCGTAATCACTGTCTGCCCCTCGATGTTACGAACGCTCTTTCCAAAACGATCTCTCATGTTTTTCCACACTCTCCAGCAAAATGCTTCTTCTTTTCCCAGTGTGGAGCCATTTGACTCCCTCTGGTCTCCACACGAAGAATCATACGGATGCGAACCTGCTCATGCTCGGATATTCTTCCTAGCTGAGCGAGTTGAAACAGAAAGCATCATTACACAGACGTCATTTTCTGGCTTGCGCACCTCACGCAGGGATCAACCCGGCGACCATAAACCTTCAGGGGGCGTCTCAGACCCTGTTTACACGTACGTGGTTATTTTTTACAAACGGAGACATTTGCCTTCGTTTGTGCCCTTCGTTTACACGCAAACGGAGAATTCGCCTCTGAAAACGAGTCTTTCTAAAAACTCCGGCCAGAGTGGAGATTTTGGGAATCTTCGTTTGCACGTAACCTGAGACAAACGGAGGTTTAGGCAGCCGAGAGAGAGAAAGAGGACGTGATTGGTTGCTGTTGTTGCTATTGTCGGGATTCTGATTGGCTAACGTGGGCTTGAGCTTCTCGTTACACCGCCACCTACAGGTTTGGCGCGCTCTTGGCGGCATATATACACGGGTACATATAAACAAACACTTTTCTGAAAAGGGAGAGGTTGAAATGTCTGTTGATGAAAATAGCCGGCCACGTGTAAATGTAGCATCGGCGCCAGCAAACCATAGACACAGACAGCCCGTAGCAAAACGTTTATATAACCATACGGAACAAAACATCACGTATCAAACCGTTCGGGGCGATAACACACCCCTACTTTTTTGACAAAATTTTTTTTTAAACTTTTTATGTGCATCACTTTTTCATGTTGCTTGCTTCCTACATGTTCTGGAAAACATATCATTTTGTAATGCACCTTTCCAGTCAGTGACAACTTTGGGGGAAATTATGGAGAGTGCACAGTGTGTAACCAAAACATGTTTTTACATGTTTTGGTTACACACTGTGTAACCAAAACGGTCCCAGGGTTGCTGAGGGGGGGTGGGGGGGGGGCAGATAAGCTCCTTCCACATTCTGTTTCTTGTGTAGGCCTACATTTTTCTTTTCTGCAAAACTACCTGTGGCCAGATTTGCTGTAGAACAACGTATTTAAACACATAGGCCTACATTCAGGACTATTGAAATGATGAAAGATACATTTCGACACTGGGCCTCTATACAAGAGAGGTCTCATGATGACAATTGAGGACCCATCTTATCATATTATGCCTTTTTATATAATAGAGGCCTTACCCGCCTTATCATATCCGTTAATTGTGCTGTAGTGCTGCATACTTCTAAACAAATGTTCAATGAAATCAGCACAAACCAGTTGACATACAGTAAGCCTGGAGCTTTTGAAGCCACTGGAGTTTTGGGGGCCCCGGGGCAGTTGCCCACTTTGCCCAGTCAGTAATTCTTTCATGGTGCCCGGTCAAAAAACTTGAACCAAATATTTGATCCAGCATTCGTTAAATTAAACAAAAGTGTAAAAGCATACATGCTTTTTTTTAACGTAGCCTATAACCTAGTTCAGAAAACCTGGTGAAGTCCTTCAAGCCTCTCTTCTCCTCACTCTTTGGCAGTCTGTAAAGAAAACCTCTTTCTTTCTCAATCTTTCTGCGCAGTCGATTGCACAACAGCACCATTTCTTCAGTTTTCCATGTTGTATGCCCTTAGATGGGAGTGACGTTACCTTGCATGCCGTCTGATCCGTACAGTTGTTTGGTTTGTTGAGGCCCTTCGACCTAGTTACAGAGTCGAGGAAAAGTAATGGAATTTTACATCAGGGCCACAGTGAGAACCTTGAATGCTGACAGTGCACTGCTTCTGTCTGCAGTCTTGATGAGTAATGCTGGATAATTGAGTCTATGCAAACACCAACACTCTGGGTTTTTCCTGGCTCTGACTGGATCTTCGGCGTACGGCCCAGGGCTGCAGTGTCCAGGAGCACCGGAGAGGGATTTGATCAAATCTATGCAATGTTGGAGGGAAATATATATGTTGACTATTATTATACTTGACTGGGTAATAAAGCACACAGCTCCCCATGTACAGTATAGACTTTGTTGGGGTGGTCCACTGAAGTGGATCCCCCCCCACCACACGCACACACACCCAAATGATGTCTTTCTAGAGGCCTTCTGTCTGTGATGAGGCACGTTCATCTGTTGCTCCTTTTAAGAAACTCTCTGCTGCGCTTCAGTGCCTCTACATCCACCTACCACTCTACCACCCTACCACCCTTCCACCCTACCACCCTTCCACCCTACCACCCTACCACCCTTCCACCCTACCACCCTTCCACCCTTCCACCCTTCCACCCTTCCACCCTACCACACCAGATGCAGCTTGGTACCTCTGAGCTCTGCAAAAAACACGATTCAGTAGGGCCGGGTACCGAACGTTGATACTTTTATGGCACCGGAAAAAAACTCCAGTCCTATGAGTATCGAAAAATTATTTATCTTTCGGTGCCAAATTTCGGTTCCAAAAGCATCTGAGCGCGTTCTGTCCTCGCCGCATATTGACACAGAGCGGAGCGCACACACACACGCACACACACACACACACACACACACACACACACACACACACACACACACACACACACACAGAGGTGCGGACGGAGTAAACTGTCTGCAGTTTTGTTGAAGTCACAGAGAGTCACGGTTGGTTTCAAGTGTGGTTACAGCTTTTTAAAACTTAACGCAGACAGCGTTTGCTGCGACGTGATATTAATGGCGAGCCAAAAGCGGTCGCAGTGCTGTTGACGTTCCACTTCCTCTTAGACAAGCAGGCACAACGGTGGTTTCTCTGCCCTGATGACTGACTGACAGGCTGAGCTTGCAAGGCAAGGCAACTTTTAATAATGTTACTCTGAGTGAGCAGTTTTACCAGAATATTTTAATTTTGATAACTGTTTTGATTCACAATTAAGGTGGAAAATGTTTTTGTGTATAATGTATTTTTGTTGATGTTGAAATGGATTTTAAAACATATGGTATCGAAAAAAGTATCATTAGGAACCGGCATCGAAACTGAGGTATTGAAATTGCCCTATGATTCAGTCATATTACTAACTTTTGGGCCCAAGTAACGGTTAGTGTAAGGTAGAGGCTATGTGTGGTTTGCCTTGTAATGTTTCATTTGATTTGACTACCCAGTTAAACTAGGAAATAGTTAAATTTTTTATAAACGTTAAAACTAAGATTACTTTTGTCTTGACACTGACTTCAGTATATAGCACGATTTGTTGTGTAGAATTGTAAGGAACAATGTTACTCTTTATTTGGTTGGTCACCAACAGGAACACCCCATGGCCCACACTGCACCCCTGTTTGATGAGACTGCATCAAGTATTTGCAAAATACTGGTTACCGGTCTGTGTATGCAAGTGTGTGTTTTAGTCCGATTAGTGTGCAGTAGCTGCTGCTCTGTATTTCCACTGACTCTGCCCCCCCACCCTTTCTTTCTGTCTGCCTCATTAGTATTATCCACCTCTGATGAGCACAAGTTTAATTTATGACATTTTCACAAGACACTTAATTAGTACTACACTGATTGATGGAAATTTGATTTTGAATTTCAAATCAGTAACAGATAGGAGGAATTCAATTCTTAATTCTTCTCAAATTAATTAAACAGTTTTGTACCACTGAAGACGTTGATTTAGGTTATATCCTCCTTCCCCGAAAGTAGCTGAATTTGTTCTTCCCTCCCACATGGTTGCGGTTGATTTGAGTCACAAAACATTGACTGTACAAGTGTTAAGGAATTTGTCCAGTCAATAGAAAGTCCTTAAGTGTGTGTGTGTGTGTGTGTGTGTGTGTGTGTGTGTGTGTGTGTGTGTGTGTGTGTGTGTGTGTGTGTGTGTGTGTGTGTGTGTGTGTCTGTGTCTGTGTCTGTGCCTGTGTGTGCGTCAAATTGCGATTATTTTGACTGACGTTGCGATCGCGATATGATTCACAATATTGGAGGAATGATCAATGTTTTTGGATCATCATTCTCATTTTCATTGAAACACAAATAAAAATGTACTATAGTCATGTAGTGTGATTATTATTATTATTTTTTTTGCAAGAATCTGTACCAAACAAAGATGTTTTCCTTTATAGTCTATAGGATAGGATTTGTAGGCCGGGACGTCTCTGCAGCACCACAACACTTCATTCAGAATGGTTAGACACCCCCCTCCCCCGCGTTTTGGATATTGCACTAGTCCATATTGCGATTTCGAAAAAAAATTCCGATTAATTGTGTGTGTGTGTGTGGGGGGGGGTCTTCCAGATGGCTGCCTCAACCAGATTACAGATTTTAAACCTTTCTACTTTACCAACCCTGAAAACAAAGGCGTACGTTCTCATCGTTGTGTCCGACACAGCACTGAAGTGGGGCACCAAATGGTTACAGTAATTCTCCTTCCTTGAGATTAATTAATCATCAAATGCTGCAAATATTCATTGCTTGAGATTTAAGAAAAGCTACCACCCACCACGTCAGTCTTCGAAGCCACTGGCCTACATTTACATCGGGTCAACAGCATCTCTGCTCGTGGGATGATCGGGCATTTAGCTTCCATTCTATGACTTTAAAGTGGTGCAATGTCACTTTTGATACAATCTTCTGATGTATTTATAGGAAAGGAAAACCAAATGCCTGTTAAGAGTTGGGTTGATTTGTTTTTCTGATCTGATCTCCGGTGTATATGAGCTTAAACCGGAGTGATTTTATGTAAATCGGCTGAACCGTCATTTGTCATTATGACACGTTTTGGCAAATTACAAAGTAGCCTCCATCAGCAACCTGTGCCGATGGCGTCACAGCGCTAAATCCATTATCTTATTATCTGTATCTTAGATTGTTGTTGTTGTTGTTTTTTTTTGGTTCCGTTGCAGTCATTAGCAGACAGCGGTAAGCCAACATCCACAAAGCTATCATTACTACTTTGCCACTTCCTGCGTGTGCTTAGCAATAAATGCATTCCGATGTGAAAACATTAGTAGGAGACAACCGCTTCGGAAGCCTGTAAATAAGCTCAGAGAAGCCTTTTCTGCGTGGACACATGGGACAGTGAATGCAGCGTCTGTGTTTTGATCCACCTAAACATGGCTGGCAAAATCCTAACCTCAGCGGAGATGGATGCTGCTGGATCATCCACAAGCTGTGACTTCCAGACAGGGATCACTGAAATGTATGAGTTCAGCAGAGCGTGTTAGTGCCGTTTATGTGGCGGGATAATAACGTTACATAAGAGCAATTTTTTTTTCCAGTGACATCTGCTGTACAGCAAGGGTACTGAGGCTTTTTAGACCATATCTGCCATCGTTTATGTAAGCAACTGCGCTGTCGTGTTCCCTGGAGATTGGATTTTAGGAGGAATGGATTGTTGGAAAAACATCTTCTAATCAGCGGTGAACTGGTGCATTAGTTGGTCCAAGCTCCATGTGATGCGGTCTGAGTTGCAGGGAACTGTAGATGTGAGGACTATGATATGCAGATGATTTTTGGAGGGAGCACAGTTGGGTCTTCCTGCTGCTTGCACAGAGGTTCTGTATTATGGCCTCGGTATTTACCGAGTTACAAATCAGACTAAATCAACTGACATAATGTGTGACAGACCATACCTTCTATACAAAAGGCAAGGCAAAATTACAGTATTCTTTCAAAGAAAACCCTTTGCGTTACTATTATCACTTACCTGAGTGAGTGTTTGCTTAATAAAGATATATTTTTTACGATAATACAGAACATAACCTCATCCTTATCTCCTGTATTATAAAAGTACATTTTAGCCTGCCAAGCTACAGTTGATGACAACAGTCCCCTTATTATATTTCATTTCATCAGTTATTTTATGAAGATCAATTATGTATGATAACATGGGGAAAAAATGTGTGTCAGCTAGGGTTGTGTGATATGACTTTATATACTGTTGATACAATATAAATGTCTTCTATCAGAGAGTCTGCCGTATCACCCATACCATGGTATGATCCAGTGTTTTCCCCTGGATGGTTTGTGGAAGACTTAGGTGCGTGTATTTAGTGGGGGGGTTAGGGGTCCTCCCTTAAGAAACATTTTTCTAACGTTTTTCAATAAAAATAAAAAAAATAAAATCATTTTAGACCATTATTATGTCTAAAACATTAGAAGCTAGAGCAGATAATAACCCTCAAAAAGCTTAAAGACTAAACTTGCTAAAGGAGTCCACTGGGAACTACAATCATTAGATCTGAGAAAAGTAATTTATTTAGTGTTTTAAATTAATTAAGTGTTTTTATATATTTTTTTCAACTCTTTTTATTTGAATTTCACAATAAATGACATACAGCGGAGGCCATGGGGAACAAAGCATAGTTGAGACCGTATGTCAATTCCCCTCAAGTCCCTTACCCACCCGCAAACCAACCCAGATCAGGTCCAAACCAGACGGGGACAAACAACACAGACCCATGCATGCACACAGACAAATACACACCAGTAAGGACATACAACATCCAAAAGATAAAAAAAAAATAAACCAATAAGTTCACAAACAAATTAAAAGCAATACAGGAAGAGAGAAAAAAGTGGCGGGGGCAGCTGACGTCGACTAGAAGGAGCTCAGTCCTCCAAGTCAGGAGTTAAGCTGAGGGAGTCAACGAGTTCTAGGAAAGGTTTCCACGTCTAGGAATGGGGAGATAGAGCCTTTCAGTCACGGTCTAAGCTTCTCAAGCTTCAAATTGTCGAGCACCTCTTTAATCCAACGGTCGTGTGTAAGGTGTGTGTGGGGGGGGGCGGGGGGAGAGGAGAGCCTCCAGTTGAGCAAGATCAGTCCCCGGGCTAGCAGAGATGTAAACAAAGTACTTTTTTTTTTTTTTTTTTTTTTTTTAAAGGTATTTCAATTGCTGCGTTATGGTGGTTCTTTGATCTATAAACATGCCATATATGGTTACATTCTTTTTTATTCTGGTCACCCATTCCTCATGTAAAGTTTGTCAACTACCCAGTTAAACTAGGAATTTATTTTTTATTTTTAAACGTTAAAACTAAGATTACTTTTGTCTTGACACTGACTTCAGTATATAGCACGATTTGTTGTGTAGAATTGTAAGGAACAATGTTACTCTTTATTTGGTTGGTCACCAACAGGAACACCCCATGGCCCACACTGCACCCCCGGTTTGATGAGACTGCATCAAGTATTTGCAAAATACTGGTTACCGGTCAGTGTATGCGAGTGTGTGTTTTAGTCCGATTAGTGTGCAGTAGCTGCTGCTCTGTATTTCCACTGACTCTGCCCCCCCCCCTTTCTCTCTGTCTGCCTCATTAGTATTATCCACCTCTGATGAGCGCAAGTTTAATTAATGACATTTTCAAAATGATGGAAATTTGATTTTGAATTTCAAATCAGTAACAGATAGGAGGAATTCAATTCTTAATTCTTCTCAAATTAATTGAACAGTTTTTTTGTACCACTGAAGATGTTGATTTAGGTTATGTCCTCCTTCCCTGAAAGTAGCTGTGGTTGCGGTTGATTTGAGTCACAAAACATTGACTGTACAAGTGTTAAGGAATTTGTCCAGTCAATTGTGTGTGTGTGTGTGTGTGTGTGTGTGTGTGTGTGTGTGTGTGTGTGTGTGTGTGTGTGTGTGTGTGTGTGTGTGTGTGTGTGTGTGTGTGTGTGTGTGTGTGTGTGTGTGTGTGTGTGTGTGTGTGTGACTGGATTGAGGCCACCAAATCCACAGAGTTCAACGGGCTCACTGTCTATCTGTGGCACACAAAACCCGGCATGGATTAACTTGTGTGTCGCCTCTGATCTTGTTAGCAGTACTTCTGTCCCACTGACCACTGAAAATTTAAGGGAACTTATTATGTTATTTACATTTATTGCAAATTAGAGATGCTAATCAGGGGTCAATTTATAACAAATAGTGGCAGTCCTAGCCTTTGCTAACCACAGACAGTTACTTTTGACCAGTCAAAAGTTTGGACACGCTTTCTCATTCATTTGAATGGTGTGAAAAGTGTGTCCAAACTGTTGACTGGTACCGTAGATTAGTATAGCCCTAACTTTAAAGCCTAATTAAAGTTTAAACCTGGTACATCCAGTCTTGTGCCGATTCTCTGGCATGTGAAAGCCCCCCATGTCCTGATAACTGTTTAGAAAACAGTTACTGTATATGTTTTAGAGAACTTATGGTGCGTTCTTTTTGTCCACCGAAGTCGTTTTACGAGTCGTTTTCTGGAGTTACGACCTGGAAGTTGCAAAAAGAACGCCCCCCGAGGTCGTATTTACGACTCGTCAAGTCGTCTGAACTCAGAGGACCCCGAGCTCACTTTCAAAGATGGCTACGTCGTGGATCACACGTAGTAAACATTGTGGTTATCTACAATTTTAAGCACTTTAGTCTTTGTTGTAACCAAATGAAGAAGTTGTACACATAGCGCTGTATACTGCTACCTATAGGCATGTCGCTACAGTCTTATTAGGAGTTAAATACCGCCTGATTAGTTATTTTGTAGCTTGTGCAGCTGAAATTGGCTAGAGACGCTCGGTTGCTATATGACAACAATGGCTTTAAGCCGAGTCTTGAGCAGAAAGCAGAGCAGTAGCCTAACGTTAACGTTAATCAAAACGTAATTTTCATGTATCAAACTGTGAGATATATCTGTGTAATATGTCAATAACTGGGTGAATATAATCCTAAATGTTACTAAAAATGTTACAAAAATCCATCTTTTCTCCGACTCGTAGTATTGTGTGACAAAAAGAACGCAACAACCCGCGGTTATTCGTTTTTCGACACGGATGTGACGTCACGCTCGAGCTACTAGTCGCGATTACAAGACAAAAAGAACGCACCATAACAAACAGCAAGAATCAGTCTCTGATAGTGATAGACCGATTTTATCAGCCGGCCAATATTTCGGGGCGATATTTGCATTTTTACGTGTATCAGCATCGGCCGATACGCGGCTGCTGCGTTCGGCGATAGTTTTTTGCCGGCATTATTTACAGACACAGTCCACAGGCAGCTCTGTGTTGCTGGAGACGCTGCAGTTCACGCGCAGACCATGCACTGCCCCTCCCCCACTAGCAGAGTGCTAAAAACGTCACGTTGAGTAAGAAAAAGTTAAAGCCAATTCAACTCTGGCAGCGAGCGGGCGTGTGCGTGAGACGAACACGAACCTGTCAGATTGCCCATGCCCCCCCCCCCACCACCACCACCACCCCAATTAGGCGTATCAATGGCTCCCCGTCTGAAAAGACCTTTTAGGCTGCGTTCAAAGTGAGCTATCCAGTAATAATTCTTGTCATTATCGGGATGATTATTTTTTCGTTTAGTCTATACAATGTCAGAAAATAATGACAAATTACCATCATAGTTTTCCAGAACCCAACATGACGTCATTAGTTAAGCTTCTTGTCCAACCAACAGTCCAAAAACCCCAAAAGAAGAATTTAACAACAATATACAACAGAGAAAAGCAGCTGGAACCAGCTATTTTTTATAAAAATCTTTTACTTAAAAGATTAATTGATTATTATTAGGGGTGGAGGAAAAATCGATACAGCATAGTATCGCGATATTTTCTGTGGCAATACTGTATCGATACAGACGCCAAGTATCGATCTAATATTATGTGTTATCGTGTGTTGGTCAGTTTGTCTGCTTGACTATCCCATTTTGCAGCAATAAAATTGCAAACAGAGAAATGTATCTTTTTAGATAAAACAGATGTTGGAAAAAGTTTGCTTTTTGGGGACATAATTTGAAATTGGGAAAAATGTGAAGTTGGAAAAAAGGTAATAAATTGCAATATATCGCAGAATATTACAATATGTTTAAAATCGCGATAATATTGTATCGTGATGATATCGTATCGGGAGGCCTCTGGTGATTCCAACCCCTAATTATTATACAATTTTTACAATTTCAATCGGCCAATGATTACCTGATGAATCACTCTTATGACTAGATCGTACTGAGATGAAAATTCAATGAGACCGCTCCATTGGGACAGTAGGTGTCATGATGCTGAGGGACAAACCTAGCTGTCCGTCGTCCTACAAAAACGTTAGCTGCGAAGCAAGGAAAAGTCATTTGGCAAGGTGATGTGATGGCCAATGAAATACATGAAAACCCACATTCCTGGTAGATTACTTGAACATAAATCTACTGTTTGGCTGGCAAATAATGTGACAGAAGATAAAATGGTCCTGGTTTGCTTTTTGTAGGGATTAGTCTCTGAGCCGATCTTGGCACTGCTTCCTCTGGCATTCCAGTCGGCATCGTGCTGCCCTGAAGCACACAAAAAGCCTAGATACCAAGCTGCTTCTTCAGGCCTACCCTTTTCCTTTTTTCCTAGAGATGTCAGCCTCTGTCTTTCCTGTTGAAAAAGAGGAAAGCAGTGCCAACGTCAGATCAGACACTAATCCCAAATATGGTAGAGACAGTCTTGTCAAAATACCTCCTAAAAATGGTTTCAAAGATGTTTACTAAGCCTTTTTATTTCTAAACAGTGATTTTATTTGACTGGGTTCAACAAGGTGGGCTGGTGGGGAAAATAAAGAAATACGTCCTTGACTAGTATGGTGATTAAGGCGAGTAGAGTAGATCTGTCTGTAAACTCATTAGCTCGGGCAGACGTCAGCTTCGCTCTCGTGCTTCTTACCTTAACCAGGGCTTCAGGCTCCTCTTGGGTTGCTTCCTGAAGTTTCTCTGACATTCATCCTGGATTTCAAAAGCATATTCTTGAAGTCCAGCTTTTTTTTTCTTCTATCAATTTCTTGACATCCGCTTTTGAAGCTCTGCGCGCTTGCATATGAAATGTGCTGACATTCGATGTTAAAGGTGGACTACTACATTTTGGCTCATCGTGACGCGAGGCGGCCCTGTTGTTGACATGGGCCACAATGTGTACCGTGATCGCGTGCTTCCTCATTCGCCACGTTGTCAAATGCTTGATAGCTGTGTGGAATTCCAGGAAATGCTCTTCCTGTGGTGAGTCCACCTGTTTGAACGTAGTATGTAGAAGTATGATGTTCTCCAGACTTTTCTTATGAAATCCCCGTAATTAAGCGAAAGCACAAGTGTCTACAAAGTGAAAGAATTTTCAAACTCAACATGTGTAGCTTGGATATCGGTCAGTTTGGAAAGCAATGGTCCAGTGTTAGAATGCACCATTAACAGCTGATTGTGCAGGTTTCTCATTCCAGGCAAGTACTACAGTATACACATTGATTTCACTAATCAAAAATAGATCAAGTGCATCATTTCCCTACCGTGGTTTATTTTGGTTTGGTGTAATGGGAGTATTTTAATGAAAGTAAACCGGTCTGAGCAGCTTTCATGTTTTAGGGAAGAGCAGATACTATATCTATTTTTGTTTTACATTTAAACAGAGTTTGCTCTTATTCCTCAATTAAAACCCCATCTCTACTTACAGCAAAGACAATCTTCAGCTGTTAGAGATTGGCAGGACCTTTAGAGCAGGTTAAAGGATTTCTCTGGTGTTGATTGTCCAAATGGGATTCTCTGATCTTTTGAAAGGGTTCTAGACATACTGTTCAATCCCATTCGTGATATGGGTTGTCAGTGATTTCTATGTAGCTTTTAAATGTTACGTTTAGATTTGAAGTTATTGTTTATGTCAGATGCCTAATCTTAGAGAGTAGGGACGTTAATGATTACCGTTTTAACCGTTAACCCACTCTAAGCATTTTGACTGATTAATACTCTCAGTCAAACAGTTAGAAACCATATTATTAAAACAAAAAAGTTCTGAAAACGTTTTTTGCATTGTAAAAGAAAAATAGGCTATACAGTCTTTCTTAACTGCTAGTTAACTTGCAAGTTGTTAGTGAAATGCTTTGCACTAGCAAGTTGCATTCTAGGCTGTGATTTTCTGTAAAGTGTGTGGCTCTCTGCTAGCCTGACAAGCCAGACCCACATCCAGATGTTGGGTCTGGGAACTCACCATTGGCGGAGCTCAATCCGAGGGGCGGGATAAACGGTTGTCTTTCAAATTCCCTCTGCACGCAATAGGATAGCGCTACAACCAGGCAGAGCAACGAAGAAGGTAGCGAAGCTAGTTGATAGATTAAACTTTTGCTGTATCCGGTCGACAAAACTCCGAACACATCTTCCTTTTTTAAGAATGATTTCAGTGCCGTTCTTTGTTCTTTTCTCAAAGAAAAGCTGAACTCCAAGTCTTCCAGAAGACCGCTGTTCACCAGCAGCAGCAGCCATAAGCCCCGCCCATCGACTCTATACACGATGTGATTGGCCTGACTAGAGTTTTGTTTTTCCAGCTCACAAGTCAACGGAAAGTGCCTAGACCCCCCTGGCTGCAAATTAAATTTGCTGCCACTAGGGTGCGTCTAGATTTCTAGGCTAGCTCTCTGCTGGACGGCACTCACAGAGTGTGTGTGTGTCTGTGTGTGTGTCTGTGTGTGTCTGTTATGCGCATATCTCTCGGACCATTAGTCCAATGGATTTCAAACTTGACAGGTGTCTTGCTACGGGCACGAGTAAGTGCGGTGCCAAGTTTGACGTTGTTTGGATTAGAAATGCACACATTGGCTTTTGTCGCTCTAGCCGCTGGCCACTCCCCCTGTCACACTGCATACTGACTGAACTTTGGCAGCTAAAATGTGACATACACCTCAGACCCACAAAAATGTGCAAAGTAGCACTACCGGTACTTTGGACTGTCTTTGACTTTGAATAAAGAAACGACAATTCCCGAATTAAAGGACGTTTCAGAATCCCACAACCAGCTACAGAGTTTTTTGTGGCAGACAGAGCGTGAAGCCACTTATAGGCAGGCTACCAGACACTGTTTTTGAGTCCCATCGTTGTCCGTGTTTGGGGGCGTGTTTGGTGGGAAGGGCGGAACGCTTTAGAACTGCGGGGGAGGGGTGTTACAGCCTTTGACTCTTTTCCTGCTTCCAACATTAGCTACATGATTGCTGGATATACCAAACTAACTTTTCTTCACTTTCCTGGAGCACGAGCAGATAGCTGAAAGTAACATCGCAACTGTTGTGTGGAATAAGGTTGGCGAAATTAAGGCGCTACGCTTTTCCAGGTCTATTTTTTCGCTAAGAGGAAACTCAACAAAAAGCCATTTGCCAACACAAAATATCAAACAAAAGCCAGACACTATATAGTATTAAGTTGCTGTAGCCTACATTCACCATTTCTAACCAGAGGCAGAACATAACGTAATCTCTGAGATTATTCCTTCACAGCGCTGTGCAATGCGAGAAAATCTCAGAGCTGAACCGGACAGACACATCACTTTTCATCTGACTCACCCTGGGTTAATTAAGTCTACTGCTAACTAATAACATTACCGTCGCCAAAATACCCCCGCGAATCAAATCCCCTTCTTCACCTGTCAAGCCGCTAAACCTGCTGAAGTGTTAAATTCGTTAACGATCATATGACACGAGAACCTGCAGCGTTCTCTGTCAGGTAAATCTGTAAGTCAGTAGTAGGCTACACAGCGGAGTTGCACATTAAGTGGTTTGGGGTCCTTCTGTAAGTTTACGAATGTGAATAGATTTTTTTGCACACCCCTATTGGTTTATTTGAATTGTTTGTGAAGTGGCTGCTGCACCTGTTGCATCTTAGTAATGTTCATGCAAGATTCACAATATTTACAATTCACAATTTGGTGGACCGTATTTCAATTTGTTTCATGGCTTTATTTATCTAGGCTATAGGTTTTTTTGTTTTAACAAACACTCAACATTGTCAGAGATGTTCTTTCTTCGAAACGCTTCACCTACAATTATGAGAAATATATTATTCACTCCTCTGTCCAGCTACAGTCCAGCTCACCTGCCCCACACTTAACTCCTATAACAGCGTACATGTCATTGTCAAGTCACATGTTTGAACTGTTAACACATTTGAATGCCTTTCTTTATCATCTGTGGTGTGAAACCATCCCAGTTCCACACAGTGAGAGAAATAAAAAGTGTCCATCCTGGTAACTGTTCACCTGTCATATCAGGTGGACCAGTTCCCACTTCTAATGAAATATGATTATTATCAGTAAACTGAAATATTGGGGTAACCTTTATACATATCTATACATATATACATTTTCCATATTTCTTCTGGTATTTAGGTATTTGTCCTTTTTATCCACCATGACTGTGCTGAGTATGTTTCCCTTCATTCTCTGCCTCTCTGGCTCTGTTATTAAAAGACCGACTTGCTCCACTTTTGCCTCAGTGGGGATCTCAGTTATATGAAAATGCAATAACAATGCTGATACCACACATCCCTTTTACTCTGCCCAGAAGAGCTCAAAGCCTGTAATAAGATTAGAGAACGGTAGAACACACTGGGAAAGAGAGAGGGGAATGGGGAGGTGACCGAGGGGGCATCCATTTCCCATTCACAAGTGGAGCATACAGTAAGACACGGCAGCTAATAGGGCTGGGACCACATGCTTTTGTCCCGATTCGATTCTTTCATGATACATGGGTGCCGATTTGATTTGTATTAGTGTTTTCATTTATCGCAAGTGTTGCGATTCCATAGCATTGAGTATTGCAATTTTCTTTTCCTTTTTTAACAAAAACAAAAGTTGAATAATGCACTTCTAGAGGCAATATATCATTAAAGCTCACTTTCCACTTTCCACATCTACATAGCTGAGCTCTGCGTGACATACATTCTGTCAACAACTGATGTCCACAAGGGTCATGGCAGGGTTTGGAGGCTGGTCAAAATGAATGGCTGAGCTGAGCATGCAGACTGCACATGTTTGGAACATGCACCAGCATGAAACATGGCCAATACTAGCTGACATGAAAGAACAATTCAAACTTGCTCAATTAAACCAAAACATCTTTGCATTTTTGTCTCGTAGATTGGTTGAATGCATAGTTGGATGGCCAAGGCGCCTTGTGTTGCTTCCGGCTGCGCGTGGCCGTAACCAGTGAGCAGTAAGCAGAGTAGAAGAAGTAGAGGTTGGGAACCTATAGCGCCGGCCTCTGACCACAATCATTTAAAGAATAAGACAAATCAGAATCTGCATATGACTGCAAATATAACCTCTGCATTTTTGTCCTCAGTTGGCCTCGCTAAGTTTATATTTACTAGCTCTAACCTTCATTCTGCTACACCAAGTGGCCATGGCAACGCACACACCCACACACACACACACACACACACACACACACACACACACACACCCACACACCCTGTCAGTGCTGTGCATATTTGTAATGGAGGGGGAGGGTTGGACCAATGTAGTAGTTGGCCAATATTGGCACTTTAATATGATTGTAGAATGTATTAATACAACAATATGGGATGTTGTCTATTGAAAGCCTTTAACATTATAGTGATGAGGTTCAGCTCGATTAGAACATTTTGTGAGAAATATCCATCACGTGGGTTCAACCCTGTTGGTGGTGCCTTTGCTGTGGACTCATGCTCTGGAGCAGCCTGTCCACCTCAGTGCCTGCTGGGAATGTGTGGGAGGGGGGGGAGGAGAGATTAGCAGAGGAACAGACGAAGGTGAGTTGATGGGACTGAAGTACATTTCCAGGATAAAGCCGGTCATCCGGCACAATGTCTGTGTGTGTGTGTGTGTGTGTATACTGGTAAGAGCCAATGAGGTTTAACCATGTATCCGGCTAATTTAAATAGCTCACGTTACTGTATTGTGTGAACAGTTAACTTCATTAATATTGTAAATGGCATTTTCTTTTGCGGGTGCAAATGTTCCTCCAAAACAAGTTCCTTCCCGAGACTATTTAGTGCCACTGTCGCTGCATCCGGAGCTTAGGGCCGCCCAAGACGATTGTGATTGGTTTAAAGAAATGAAAACAACCCAGAGCCTTCAACGTAATCTCAATAGATCTTAACATATCAGTTACAGACAGCTGTAACTAAATAATTCTCTTCAAAGAAGACACCAATGAAAGAAACCGAACAGGGAGGGGATAGAAAGAGAAGGAGAACTCAGAAAGTAAAAGAAGTCAAATGAAGACCAAACAGAAAAATGGGTTGAATAACAGCAGCCACGAGCCAGTCCAAAACACTGTGTTCTATAGAAACACTTGTGATGTAACGTGTGTGTTTAATACTGCGCTGGAGGAGCTAGACTTCCATTATCACTGAGCTGGAAAAGCCCCCGTGACACACACACACACACACGCACACACAGGGACAGTTCTAACATCTGCTTTTTCCCCATGCTTTGGTGACAGTGACTGTCTTACAGGCTGAGCAAGGACACAAATGGTTTTAAAGCCTAAACATCTGGAAGTCAGACTGAGCTCCTTCAACATAAAATGTGACTTAATATAACATAAATGTGGCATTATTGACAGATGTGTAAAACTTTCACTTCAAAGGACATTGCTCATTAAAGTGTAATGGGTAGTCAACTAGTGGAAACCATATTCCTGCAGAGGTGACAGGAAGTTGTCACTGTAAAACATAAATGTGCATTATGTTTTGCTCAAGGGCACCTCAGGCGTGGTAATGATAATCTGTTCTTTAACTTTCCCCACCCAGATTTATCCTGCTTGTTTGGGGGGGATCAGCCAGCACTTTAGCTCAGTAAAGAACTACAGTTTTATTATTTAAAATCCTCAGTCGGGGCGGCCTCTAGCTCACCCGTTGGGAGCGTTTGCCCCGTGTTGGCTGGGTCCTGCAGCGGTCTAGTCTATCCACTGTCACTGAATAATAAAGGGAAAAAGCCCCAAAGAATAATCTTAAAAAAAATTAAATAAAATGATCAGTCGAAAAGCCCCAGAGTCTCACTGAATCTCGTCGATTTACTGTACTTTTATGTTTTTATTTTATTTTAATTTTTTTCAGAGTAACTAACGACAGAAGTATGACTTGTTTCTGTTGGTTGCTCTGGCGACCTCCACTCCGATGCTAAGTGCAGCAAAGTCAGCCAAACTCCTTCAGGCGCTGGTCCAACCTTGTGTCCTCTCCCCTCGCTCAGCAGCCAGGCAGGAGAGACGCTCTGAGGTGTGCTACCTTAGGCCGGTTACACACTGGATGCGTCGCGCGAGCGTGTCAGCTTCGTGGCGTGTCCAGTTGTATTTTGGCTCCCATGTGAACAGGTTAGAGCTTACACACTGCCTGCGTGACACACACGCATGCTCAGGTGCGGCTCGAGCTGCGCCGAAAACGCGTGCCTGCTAGAAATAGAACCGACGCCTATTTTTCATGCGACACGCAAGCGCGTTGGAAGCGTTTCCAGGCAAAATATAATTGGAAAAGATGTTTATATGTCATTTAGACACAAATACATATTAATAAATGACATGTTGATGTTTGAAAGTCTCGAGGTTTTGATATAAATGCAAATATATGAATGTAGTTTGGCTGGTCTGCAGGTGGGCCAGACTGCACTGTAACTGGGCAGCAACCGTAAATGAAAAATGTTATCCTTTTATAATCGTAGGTGAAATGTATTGTAAAAAATAAAATAAAATCTGTAATATTCTTGATTATTTAAAAAAAAAAAAAACTGGCAACTTAGAGTTAACTTTGAAAATTCTACTTACAACTCTTATTACCTCCGCCAAGGAGGTTATGTTTTCGGTTTGGTTTGTTTATTGGTTTGTTTATTACAGAACATAAACTACTAGCCCGATTTACATAAAACATTTTGGAGCTGATCCGAATCACGGGGTGGAGACACAATTTATTTTTGGCTTTCGTTAACATTGCGAGATAGGGCGAAAAATGAGTTCCGGACTGTGAAAATTCACACGGCATTTAACATAGTGAGATAGGGCATGCCTTGGCGAAGGCCTGCGCTCTCTCCGGGTGGCCTTCTAATTCCAGCATCGACCGTTGGTTTGTGTCCAACATGTCAGATCATCTGAGCCGTTACTTCGTTGTAGTAAATTCACGTGTTCCAGATCTCAGCAATTAACAAGTAGTATGTTATCATAACAGATTGAAATGAAAGCCACAAAAGTCATATTTAAACAGAAATGATCCATGTTATCCATTTAACACTTTTATTTTCGCCCTCACATGTCTTTAAATTCCACACTTTATCACATATAGAGGGTATGTGAGTGATGTCACTCTAAAAGTAGTCACTCTTTGCTGAAAGATAAAGAGCTAGTGTACAATCCACTGCAGAAGCTACAGATTCATGGCAAAAAAAAAGCACAGTGTGTTGCTGACTTTAAGGGTGTGCAGTAAAATAAATGTCCCACCTACGGATGTACAGTATGGGAACCTGTTTGTGTGTTTGTGCCTATGGTTTCTGCTGTGTAGCTGTAGTACAGCTAGAAGGTCATTTGGTGCGACTCCAGCTCCCACTGAGTGACCATCTGGACCGCTGAGCTCTTGCATACACAGGCACCACAGTGAGTCATTAATGTAGAACCAATCGGTGCAGGGCCAAGTGATGATGTCAGCTATTAAAAAGAAGTGGATTTAATGAAGATTAGAACCAGGAAAAGCTACACAATGAATACAACTGGAATGAAAACCAGACTGTACGTATAAAGGGAAGGGAGGACTAGAAATGTGTAAAACCAAGGGAATGACTGGAGAATGAGCAGTTAGTTAGAAGCAGGTTGGACACTGACTGTAGTGGACACTTTCACACATAGTTTTTAGAATAGAATAGAATAGAATAAATCTTTATTGTCCACCGGGGTGGAAATGTTTCTTTGGCTCACCAGACATACAAAAAATAAAAATACAAACAACATGTCAGACATAGTAAATTGAATATAAAAAAAGAAAAATATATAAATATGCTTAAAATCATTAGGATAGCAGCTCATATTGATGTTATCACTTGGTTTGGTTGAGGATACTGATGGCATTTGGAATAAAGGATTTTTTTAAAACACTTTTTGCCAGAGGCACTCTGAAACGCCTCCCAGACTTCAGGAGCTCAAACTGGCTCGAAAGAGGGTGTGTACTATCTGCAGTGATCTTCCTAGCTTTCTTCCTCATTTTGTCAGTGTATATTTGGGTCAGATGTTTTTGGGGTTTTCCCACTATTTTGCTAGCCATTGACACTATCCTATTAAGCTTGTTCTTAAGTTTGCAGCTTAAATGGCCAAACCAAGCAGAGAGATGAAAAGTTAAAACACTTTCAATGTGTGTGGTGTAAACTAGCTCAGTAATCTGAGCACTGACGCCCAGACAGCTCAGTCTTCTGAGGAGACTGAGTCGTTGTGAGCATTTCTTAAAGATATAGTCTGTGTTATCTGAGAAACTCAGAAAGTTATCAAGAACCGTACCTAGGTACTTAAAAGTTCCCACTTTTAAGTACCTAGGCCTATTTAAGTTCTTTGTGTTGACCTCGGAATATAAATATATATTTTTTCTAAACCCCTTTGAGAAGGGCTGGGCATCGTTAAAAAAATGTGGATAACGTTACCGATACCAATATAGTGAATTTGTAACCGGTTCCGGAACGATGACCGTGACAAATGACAACATTACACAATATGGCACAAATCTTTTTATTTATTTTTCAGCTACGTGAGCGCTGTCTCTGTGCTTAATGTAGAGTTTTTGTGATTGGTTAGACAACCAATCACCAGCATTATTAGATCTTGGTAGAAGCATGCTGAGTGCTTATTGGCTCACTGACGCTGATGAGATTTACACCTTAGGCACTGAAATTGGGTATTGAATGACGAGGCATTTTTTTCGATACTAAGGAAGCAATTCAGTCGCTGCCTAAAAAGTATCGAATTTGGTGCCCAGCCCTAGCTTTGAGCCATGAAACCTCATCCAAGATTTGTACCAATCAAACTGGTCAACTTTGTATGATCTCAATCAATGTTTGTTTGTTTGTAAGTAGTCACCTAGGCTTCAGTACTACTTATTTCACAAGGACACAAAAAAAATTAAAGAACTTGCATTGTCACTTTCTGGTGTCTACAGGGCTTCTCTTTGGCATGGTTAGGATAGCAACTGATTTTTATTTTTTATTTTTTTTGTATAAAAAACTGTGTGGCTGATATGTCCTGGGATGTATAACTCTGTTCACATGAATAATCTGTACCACAAAACAATCCAAGCCCATCATATATTAGATGGTTTATTGCATCTTTAAAGGGATACTCCACCGTTTGTTGAAATAGTTCTTATCACGGTCTCCCCTAGCTGTATAGGAGGCCCACCATTTTTGTGCATGTTTGCTTGTCCGGTGCAACACCGGCAGCGCCCGCTAGTTAGCTTAGCGTAGTGAATGGAATCCTATGTTGCCGGTTAGCATGTTGTGAGTAAAAGTGAGCCAACAAAAGACAAAAAAACTAACTAATTACTTGCACTGAGACAAAAAATGCGTTGGCCCACCTATCTACAGCCAGGGGAGACCGTGATAAGCCCTATTTCAACAAACGGTGGCGTATTCCTTTAAATAAATAAGTAAAATAATACACATAGTGTTTCTACTAGGTTGACCGCTTTAGCCTGGCGGGTGAGTTGGGGGTACTACAGCTCCCACCACACCAAATTCCGTTCTCAATTTAACACTTTAACAAGTTTCTTTAAATATTTATCAGTTACTTTTGCGAAATCCACAAGAACCACTCTTTACATCGGCATGTATTGGATCCACCAAAAAAAGAAAATGCGTCACTTTTAAGTCCGGTTCGCCTGTTACTCCCGCTATTTCCTTAAAAGCAATGTAGCATTTAAAAGGTTGTTTTTTTTTAAACCGAGTCCGGCGCCGTGCTCACTCCACCTAAAACACATACATACATTACATCACAAAACAGCATCGCTGGTCCGTTTTAACCGAATATTCTCTTGTCCAGCTCAGAGCCTAGTGTTTGTAACTGTTTAAACTTTTAACTGACTTGAGAAGTAAATATAGGGAAAACACTGTCATATTAAATAAATGGCCTTTGTTAAATAGCAGGGACAGCTGTGTAATAGTACGGCTCCAATATAAATAATGTCTCTAACTCTGTCTTTCTTGCATTCAAACGACTCCTTTGCCTTGACATAATTCACTCTTAATATTTTGTCCTTTGTGTTTCTTTTATTGACAGCTGTGAAGCCCACTGACAACCTGCAGCACCTGGAGGAGAAGGGGGAGGCGCCCAGTTCCAACAGCCACTAGCAAGATCTTGGAGCATAGAAGTCGCCAATAGGCTCAATAGGACAGCTCCAAACTGGTAAACCCTTTTTACAACGCAACACTACATACAACACACAACACTGGAGATGCTCTCCCTGTTTCTGTGATATGACTAATGCTGATTGAAGAAAAGACAATTTTGATCATTTAAAATGGAAAAGTGAAAGTATACAAGACATTCAATACTGAAATAAAAAAAAAAAATCCTTTAGTAATAAATAGGCTATGATTAGCCCCCTTTTTTTAACTGTTGAGTACAGTGTCCATCCAGTATGCAGATAGTCATTTTCAGTTTATTAAAAAAGACATTTTTTTAATAAACTGAAAATGACTATCCGCATACTCACGCATGTTAACCAACAGACCTTTTTGACCAAAAGCTTCCCAGGAACTGAGAGGCTCCAATTTACTAAATCAGTATCTAAATCAGGAACTAGAAAAAAGCCTTTTCTGCCTTTCCGTTTGTTTCCACCACATCTAAAGAACCATGGCTGTTACTGTAGGTAAATAACAGAGTCAATTAAACAGACCATTGATTTGTTGTCTGTTATCCAACAACAAGACAGTCATCAGGTTGGTCTTCGTAGTGACTGTGATGTTTGAATAAGTGTTACTCCATCTTTGTCTTTTTCAGATTAGTTGGGCAGCCTGCTAGATAACTTTGTTTGAAGAATAACATTTACTCTAAATATGATTCTATTGATTGAATTAATGAACTGTACTATTAAGTCACTGTTTTCACACAAAAAATTGTCTCAAAACTTAGTCGACACTCAGTCGCCAGGGAACACACAGATGTCATAATCATGCTCCTGTAATAAACCTAATCTGGATTCTTACTTGATGCAAGGGGTTAACAGCTTTCCCTCTGTAGATACCTAGGGCATAGATTAGTTCAGTTCAGTGTCACATTCCATCGGTTGATATCCCCTGTGTTGTTCAGTTGACTGTGATAGAGGTTGTAAAATGGCGGTGAGCAGAAGGTCTGCAGTGGAAAAGTCTGGTTACACTTTACTTGATGGTATCTACATAAGAGTGACATGGCACTGTCATGAACGTGTCATAAACATTATAAACAAGTCATAAACGTTTATGACATAACGCTTCTTTACTAAGCGTCATTCGGTTTTTGTCATGACAAGTTAGGGTTAGGGTTCATGTCAGGTGTTCATGACACTCTTATGTAGATACCTTCAAGTAAAGTGTTACCAAAAGTCCACATTTACAACCTTCAAACTGAAGACAGTTCATTTCTGCTCGGCTGCACACCATCAGGCCCCAAAAACAACTAAATACAGTCACAGTATAGGAGTGGGTGCACATCAAAATCAAAAAAATCAATCTTCTACGATTCTGAATCGACTAACAAATGGCAAAAATCGATTGTTTGAAAAAAAAACGCAAGTTGCCCGTCACTTCAGCTTTGCACATGAGGACGGACAGTCCATTGAGCTGAGGTGGACGTGGACACATTAACGTTAACGCTGCAGTGTTTACCATTGCACATTAGCCTAGCAGCTAGCGGAGTTTCCTTCTGCTTATAGCTTAATCCTGACAAAACCGAACGGTTGAATCTCAGCCTGCATGCACGTTTTGTAGCCTAAACAGAGCAGCTTATATCGGTTATCTTAGACAGAGCACTCTGTTTGCTCAGCTGCTAAGACCGCTGTGCTGCGCAGCGTCTGCCCTTGGCATTGTCGGCAAACCTTTTTTTTTCTTTTTACTTTATTGACAATAGAGCTTTCTGAACTGTCTGTGGAATAGATCAACGGAGATGAGAGAAAGCAGAGTGGCCATAAATGACAGCAAAACACAGTAAAGACTCTCCCATTGAGCTGAAATGGAAACACTGTGCTATGGGTTAAGCCGATGTTTATCGGGGGGTAACGGCCATTCATTGACAACAGATAAAGCCACTGTGTCTTGAGAAGCTCAGGCTTGTTGTTTTATTGTTTACTTTACATCATCTTTGCTATCTCTTTTTCCTCTCGCTTTTCCTCACAGCAGCACTCATACACTGCTCTCCGTTACCGCTTGCTCTCCACACGGGCACTGACGCGTCTATCACTATAAGGCCCCGGCCATTTCGCACACTTTACGCTTACTCTTGTATAAGGGGTTCGATACATCCGCCATACCGCGGTGATATGTTGCTTCGTCACCGCGATAAGAAAAATACTATACCGTCACAGCCCTAATAACAATATTACTTGCGATAAATAAACCGATTAAAGTGTACTCAGTTCTGCATTTCAGAATTCTGCTAAAATTCAACAATGTTCTTGTTGAATTTAAAACAAACGAAAATAATTTCCAACTTTCTTTTGTTGAACAAATTGAACATTGAATTGAATATAAAAGGCAGCACTACAAAAAGAATGGCAGTTACATTTCAAAGTGTAGTTTAAGTTTCTTTCAACTAACACAGAAAATCTCTGAGTGTCTTTCGCGAAATGTCGCAGCCTTTTTTGATGTGTTTATTGCGCAAGTTGATATCGCGATAACTATAAATGTGCAGCCCTAGTTGTCACCACATGGCATCTGGACTTGTTGTTGCAGAGTATACCCAGCATGCAACTAGCAGACGACTTGAGCCAGGCTTCAAACTGTAATCATTCTGGTTGTACAGCTGTTATTGTGTCACTAAATCAAGTTTTGATATTGTTTTAAGCGAGAAACTAATTATTTAGGTTGTGAACATGTGGGGAGTTTAGTAAAATAAAGGGTGTAACTTTTGATCATGTGTGTGCTTAAAATTAGTAATATGTTCCCTCAATTTAATAATTCCCACAAATTTCTCATTTGATTCCCTTGCATTAATCATTTTCTGTCTTCAAATTACATTAAAGCCACTATGCGTAAACATTTAATAGGATTATGGCGTCTATATCATTGTTTGCTAAATCCACACAACTAATCAGGCTAATTAACAGTTCCAAGCTTCACATATGGTCTGAATCAGGTATTTAGTTAGTTGGTGTGTATCAGTGCACTTTATTCTTCCATAGCTGTCTATTTGTGATAGTATAACAGCATCTGGTGTTAATCAGTATTTGTGTTCGACCTGGTCATTATAAATAGAAAGCTCAACCTTTAAAAGGGAACACTGAACTTGTATAAACACGGGTGGGAATGTGGAGTGCATTGGCTCCTTCTGCTGAGAGCGTGGTTGGTTTCCCAGCAGTACTCTGCTGCCTCTGCTCAACATGCTGCTAACACAGGAAATAGAGCTAGAGGGTGTGTGTGTGTGTGTGTGTGTGTGTGTGTGTGTGTGTGTGTGTGTGTGTGTGTGTGTGTGTGTGTGTGTGTGTGTGTGTGTGTGTGTGTGTGTGTGTGTGTGTGTGTGTGTGTGTGTGTGTGTGTGTGTGTGTGTTATTGATTCTTGGCTATATGCCCAGAGGTGGTACATTGGAGAGAGCTACCTAAAACAAGAGGAGAGAGAGGAGGTGAAAGACATTATACCCAGTTCTAGATGCTAACTGGTGGATAAACCAGGTCATTTCGATATATAATACCGACCAGTTACAGTGAAGCGTACTAAGACGGTTTTAATCATTGATGTTTCAATCATCAATACGTTCAATGTGTGCTAACGGCGTCTGTAAACGACACTAGGCTACACGATGCGCCGGTTTCACCGACAGCCTCAAGTGAAGCAGAGTAAAATTTGTCATGGGCACACCCCCGTTCCACACACACACACACACACACACACACACCCGAGGATGTGACCTGGGAAGACTGCGATGAATGGACCAAAAGCAACACATACCTTGCACTAGTTTTCACTTGGGTTATCTCGTTTTTCTATCAACAGAAAATGTTACAACCTAACATAAACACATAGAGGGTTTTAAGGATTAAACCATATAATCTAAACACACCCAATGTGTGTACTCTGAGTGCCCATCTCAACTGTCCTGCAGCCCACATCTGATTCCTGGTAAACACAATACTAAGACATTACAATTCGTAAAGCCAGAAATGAACAAAAGCCAAGTGTTCTCTGGGAAAGAATAGGCCTGCAGGCATGGAAGGCTGGAGCCCTCTGTCTCTCTCATGACTATCATGTGTTTAGATAGTGTGTGTGTGTGCGTGCGCACGTTCTAGCTGATTTTTAGTTTGTCTGCTGAAGCATAATATGCTAAAAATGAGTTAAATTCAGTAAGTGAAGGTGCAGGTTACAGGTAAGAAAGAAGAGAGAAAATGTAGGATATGGCAAGTAGACAAGAGAACTACCGTTTGCCCACCTTTTCTCTGCCTTTCTCTCCTTTCTTTCTCTGATCCTGTGTTCTGCAGGAAATGAGCAGGACACATGTTCCTAATCCAAAGTGTGTGTGTGTGTGTGTGTGTGTGTGTGTGTGTGTGTGTGTGTGTGTGTGTGTGTGTGTGTGTGTGTGTGTGTGTGTGTGTGTGTGTGTGTGTGTGTGTGTGTGTGTGTGTGTGTGTAACCAGAAACATATGGCCTTCAGTACTGGAATCGTAAAGTAATCGCATATTACATTCACAGATCCTTAAAAAGTCCACATTTACAACCTTCAAACTGAAGACAGTTCATTTCTGCTTGGCTGCACACCATCAGGCCCCCAAAACAACTGAATATAGTCACAGTATAGGAGTGGGTGAACATAAAAATCTAAAAATTCATCTTCTATGATTCTGAATCGTAATAATATATAGATATCTTTTAACATAAATAATTAATGTTTGGGCACATTTTGGATTTGATAACTAAAAACTAAGCGTTCGTGACAACATAGCAGAGCACTCTTTTCTTTTTTTACTTTCCCCCCTTTACACACATCAACTTCTGTTCTACAGAAAACATCTGGTCAGTGATGTTGGTCAGTGTGATAACATTTTCATTTCATTAGTCTCATACGGACAAAAGATAAATGCAGTTACCGGTAACTTTAAATAATTTCCCCCCCTATCTATTTATTCAGGATCCCCACCCACATTACAGTGTGTATTGTATACTGTACATTTAAGATTTTAAGACATACTTTATTATCCCGCAACGGGAAATTGCATATACTTATAGGTTTATTTGTGGGACACCTCCTCTCCGTAGAATGAATTAAGTGGAAAAATAGGTGTTAGCCCCAACGACAATGGGGAAATAAAGTTGATTTAAGGATAGACGCACATATTGAGAATATGCATGCACATTCCTTTACTGAGAGCATGCAAACTAGTATTTCACCTGGTGTTTGGACATATTCATATCATCATATCAGCAAATAAGCAAGCTATTTCTGATATTCTACGACTACTTCATTACTTAGGGCAAATTCAGAAGAGTCACCTAAAGTTCAACCTTCAGGCTAGTTACCTACACAGAGTGCTAGCTACTGACCATTACGGGACTACATATAGCTACCAAAACACAACTTTGTTGTGATCCCTATAGCATTCACAAAGCCTTTTCTTGCTGTAATGGAAAAAGGTCATTGGACCAAAGTCAGTGGACGACCGGAGAAATCTTTGAACAGAGACAGGAGTGGGGCTGAACGATTAATCAAATTCAAACCGACCTTGCGATGTACTGTATATGTAATAGAAGCTGCAGTCTCTGCTGGAAGGACAGCCAGTGTGGTGGAGCTTTGAGAGTTATTAGAAGCACGTATGCGTATGCCACTTTGAGAGAGTTACTGTGTGGGCACCTGTGTTGTAGCTGAGCTAGCAGCTCTACTACGAGAGGTTAACAGACCAACATGGCTGTCTTTTCTCTCACTGGCTGACTGCAGTCAGCTGCTGTGTTTTTTTTTTCAATTATGAAACACTGCTACTTCTTTATCCCTGCAGGTACAGTTTGTGTGTTAGTGAGATGGTGTCATGTTGCAGAGGTCTTGACAGGTCCAAAGTAACATGGACCTGTTGAAACCTCATCCAAACCCGACGAGCATTAATTAATTTTCCATAACACTGAAGGGAGGGCTCCAGCTAAAAAAACGCAGGGTCGCCTTGAACCTTGCCAAACTTTTGCAGCAACACATTTTTTTAACCAACAATGTGCTACGTAAGCCAATCAAATACACAGAAGTACACATTCTTGATATATTATTTTGTAATGTGCTGTTTCTAACACAGGGCTGTTTTGGGTCTGAATGCCCGGTATGAGACTGCAGCCATGTGAGACGCCCGTGTTAACAGCAGTGCGCTTTAAAGGTCCCATGGCATGAAAATGTCACTTTATGAGGTTTTTTAACATTAATATGCGTCCCCCCAGCCTGCCTATGGTCCCCCAGTGGCTAGAAATGGTGATAGGTGTAAACCGAGCCCTGGGTATCCTGCTCTGCCTTTGAGAAAATGAAAGCTCAGATGGGCCGATCTGGAATCTTCTCCTTATAATAATAATAATAATAATAAATTGAATTTATATAGCGCTTTTCATGGACTCAAAGTCGCTTTACAGGGCAGGGTAGATTATAAAAACATAACAAAACAAAACGAGCAAACAAAACAAGTAGAACAAAACAAGATACAGATGAAAAAGGGAGGGGGCAGGTGGACTATGGGTAGGCTGAGGTGAAGAGATGGGTCTTGAGGCGGGACTGGAAGATGGTGAGGGACTCAGAGGTGCGGATCTCTTGGGGGAGGGAGTTCCAGAGCCTGGGAGCTGCTCTGGAGAAGGCTCTGTCCCCAAAACAGCGCAGGTTGGACTTTTGGATGGAGAGGAGACCGGCTGAGGTGGATCTGAGGGACCGTCATAAGGAGCAAGGTTACCTCCCCTTTCTCTGCTTTGCCCGCCCAGAGAATTTGGCCCACCCATGAGAGAGAGACATCATGGCTTTCAAATGAGCAAAGTGGCAGTTGGTCAAGGCCACACCCCCACCCTCCACCTTGCCCCCCTCTCCTCCTCAATAACATTTAAAGCTACAGACACAGAAATGACACATACTAAGGAAAGCTCATTGTGGGACTGGCTCTAGTGGCTGTAATTCTGCACCAAGGTTGAATTTCAGGAAAGAGACTTCAGATACAGTATTAGGGGACCACTAAGGTCTATATAAAAGAGACTTCAGATACAGTATTAGGGGACCACTAAGGTCTATATAAAAGAGACTTCAGATACAGTATTAGGGGACCACTAAGGCCTATATAAAAGAGACTTCAGATACAGTATTAGGGGACCACTAAGGTCTATATAAAAGAGACTTCAGATACAGAATTGGGGGACCACTAAGGTCTATATAAAAGAAACTTCAGATACAGTATTAGGGGACCACTAAGGTCTATATAAAAGAGACTTCAGATACAGTATTAGGGGACCACTAAGGCCTATATAAAAGAGACTTCAGATACAGTATTAGGGGACCACTAAGGCCTATATAGAAGCATCCAAAGAGCACCATGTCATGGGACCTTTAAAGGTGCCCTACTCGATATTCAGGAAAAAAAAAATTGTTCTGGGATTGCCTCCACACGGCTCTCACAGACCGTTCCCCCAACTCCTCAAATAATCAAATACGGACGCTTTGTCACAGCCCTCGGCATCTGATACCGAAGCACAAGGCACTCACGCGCACGTGCGGGCCAGACCAGCTATCAAAACAAAGAACAGTGAAGCTCGGGTTACAAAACCCACTCGGAGGGAGTATGACCTCATTCTCTGCTCAGGACAGCATCACTCCACTATATCTTGTTATTCATATTCTGAATGTTAAGTACAGCCCTTTTGAAGCAATGAGCTAACATTAGCTAACATTTGCTGATGGCATCAGCACCGACGCTTAACAAATCACAGTTGTCATAGGAGCGTTGTAGGTTTGTATCCGGCCTGGTGTCCTTTCATAACTAACGGCACTACTAAGGTGCCTGTGAGCAATCCATCAGCTGCTTAGTAAACACAAAGTGGTTGAGTGGACAGGTCCAGTGGGTATGTGTGCTGTTTCTGAAACACACTCTAGTGTTCGGTTATTAATCCTGCATGAGTAAACATTTAAATGAATAGTTTCATGCTTATGTTTACGTCATCACAAATTCCTTACACAGTGGTGTGTGTGTGTGGGTGTGGGTGTGGGTGTGTGTCCTAGCTATTCCTGCGATTGTTGCTAGGTGCATGATGTCACAGTCTAACTCTAACCTCATTGGCTGTTTCTTTATCTCTTCTCTTTTTTGCCTAATTCAGATAGTGTGTGTGGCGAGCTGAAGGGAGAGCTGAAGCGAGCGTGGAGAGGCGGCGGGGCTTTCCTTTTCCACCATCCTCTGCTTTTCCTTCGGCCCCCGTGGAAGCACTCATCCACACCACTGCACTGAAACACACTCATCACTCTCTTTTCCTTCTTTCCGTTCTGTCACTGTACTTGTTCTCTCTCTTTCTATCCATCCATCTGTCCATCTTGCTTTAGGAACAGGTCAGCTGAACCTAAGCATCACAAACCAGTAAAGACCAGTGATACCAGTTGTCGAGCTGCAAGCTGAGTTCCTCCTGCTCCGGCAATGCAGTGAAATATTTTGGTACAGCAGTTGAGCAGCCCCCCAGCCCAGAGTCTGGCTCGGCACCGCAGGATCCCACAGGCGATGAGGCGGGCCAGGGGGTTTATCTCTTTCTAGACTTTCTCTTCTTCCACCTTGTGTCTTCATGTTTTGGGGGTCCTCCGGTGCCCCCGCCCTCTGTCGACCCCCCCGCACCCACTGCCACCACGGCCGGCCACCCCAGTCGCCTCGTTGCCATGCCGACAGAGACACTGGCTCCAGCCCTGCCAGATAGCAAGGCCGCCGGCCCCGCGACGGCCTTCAGTTCCACCGTACCCCTCCGCATCCTCAACAAGGGCCCTGACTACTTCAGGAGACAGGTAGTGTGTGTGTGTGTGTGTGTGTGTGTGTGTGTGTGTGTGTGTGTGTGTGTGTGTGTGTGTGTGTGTGTGTGTGTGTGTGTGTGTGTGTGTGTGTGTGTGTCTGTGTTTCTGTGTTTCTGTTTGGCTTTGGAAAACACTGATCAACATTTTTCACCATTTTCTGACAATTTATAGACAACAGGTAATCAATTAATCAAGGAAATAAGCAACAGATTAATCGTCAGTGAAAATAATCGTTCGTTTCAGCCCTGTGTGTGTGTGTGTGTGTGTGTGTGTGTGTGTGTGTGTGTGTGTGTGTGTGTGTGTGTGTGTGTGTGTGTGTGTGTGTGTGTGTGTGTGTGTGTGTGTGTGTGTGTTACCAACTAAGGCCGTACCATAATCGGAATGCTTTTAAAATGCAGGAGTCAGTCACGAAGAAGGGGTGGGCAATATCACAAAAAAGTCTGTCAATACAAAGTGATACGAGGGCCAATCATTAGTATCCATAAAGACAGTTCTATAATTGAGACACTAATGTGGTATCTAGCAGAGGCCTTCTGTGTGAAGTGTGGACACCCTCACCCTCCCACAGTCCAAAGACACGCAACCAGGCAGGTGGGGTTAAATGGCGACTCTTAATTGCCCGTAGGTGTGAAGATGTAAGCATGGATGGTTGTCCGTCTCCATGTGTCATCCCCGTCCAGGGTGTACCCCGCCTCTCGACAAATGTCCCTCTAAAAGGATGAGCAGGTATAGCTGATGGACGGAGGGATTTTTAGACATCAAAAAGTCCTTGTTAGTTTTAGTCATAGTTAGTCAACCTCAGCCTTTTTTAGCCATTTCAGTCAGTCTTGTCTTGTGAACATTTTAGTCTAGTTTTAGTGAACTGAAAACACTTGACATTTGAGTCATTGAAAGTTCATCATCATTAGTTGACAAAAATGTAGTGAACATTTTAGTCAAGTTTTACAATAAGCATTTTAATCAAACTTTCAAATAAGAACTCAGCCAATTGATTTTAGGCTAGTCTCGCGTTGCCAGACCTACTGTATCTCCTTAGCGCTGTTTCAGCGATCGAGTATGGTCTGACTATTTATCCTGTGATAGGGAGAAAACCTTTTAGCTTGATTTTATGTCTTTAAACCAATCACAACCGCCCGGGCGGCGCTAAGCCCCAATAGCAGGGAAAGCGACGCCGGATGTCAGGCTTTATCCCAGCGACGTACAGCCGTTGAGCCAGATTAGTTTTAGGCTAAGAATACGGTTTTGCAGAGAGGGTGTCCGGTCTGATGTTATTCATTGAAGCAATACGTCCAGACCTAGATCACTAGAACATACTGTACATATTGTAAAGTCAACAACAACAAACCTTACTCAGACGTTTTTTCTAATTGTGTAAATGGTTTTGCTGTTGTAAAAACATGAGCAAATGGTTGAGTGTTGTGTTGATTAACATATTTTTTATTTGTCTCAGGTGGAACCTAACCCAAAGCGTCTCAGTGCTGTTGAGAGACTAGAAGCTGACAAGGCCAAGTATGTCAAGAGCCAGGAAGTTATCAATGCCAAGCAGGAGCCAATAAAACCACCCGTGATGGCTAAGCCTCCTGCCGGTCATACCCTCCTGGCCAAGAGAGGCTCTGGGATTAGTGGAGGAGGAAATGGAGGCGGGATACCTTTCAAAGCATCCAATAACAACGCAAAGTCGGACACATGTGCAACAAGCAGCGGCAGCAGCAAACGGGAGAATTTAAATCTGGAGATCCTTAAAAATCTGCTAAACTCATCGTCCTCTTCAGGAGCGGGATCTGAAGGACTAGGAGGTGGAGCTAAGAGTGCTGTGTTGATGAGGTCATCAGGGGGAATGGCCAGGAGTTGGACGCCATCAGGGTAAATTACCTTTTTAACATTTAAAGAGGCGCTATGCAGTTTTGGCCATTTCTTCGCTGTTTTCTTGCATTTTGCTGGCAGGTTTCTCTATAGAGCTCCCCCTACAGCTTCGGATTAGATATTTGGCAGCTCCTATGTTTACTTGTTTTCCTCTTTCTCTGTTCCTTACAATGTTTTCCTAGCTTTCTGCTTCTTTTTTGCTGGCTCAGCCGTGACAATAGTGTTAAAAAAAACTCAGTCGCTGCTTTGTTAGCCGGTTCCTTGAATGGGCGGATGTGTGCAGTGCCGTGAAGCAGTTAGTTACATCGCGAGACCTGATATCACGCGATACTTCCTGATGCTTAGGCCGGTGGCTCGCCAGCTGAAAGTTGCAAGGGTGGTTTTTACGCTCACAGGCGCTAGGGGGGGGAGAAACGAGACAACCACCATTCCACTCAAAAAAAAGTCCTATAACCATTCCAGTGACTCCGAAGCTGTTCAGTTAAGGTAAATTAAGCTCCAAAAACTGCATAGTTGCCTTTTAAGCAATGATTATGAGCCGTTTTTGTGTTCAAAACATGTCTACTGCAAATGGGTCACCTTGACTGATGGGACTATGCCGGACCATGCTTCCTAAATAGTAACGAAGGTTGCTTTCACACCTAAGCAGTTTGGTCCGTTTTAAAGGATAATTCCGGCGCAAAATGAACCTGGGGTTAATAACACGATTACCGAGTCGACCGTTCTCTGGGACACGTTTTCATGCTAATCGAATGTGTCTCTAGCTTGAAACAAGCTAGCGCAAACCACTGATTAACAAGAAATCGCTGGGCGCCCGGATAGCTCAGTTGGTAGAGGGGGCGCCCGTATATAGAGGTTTACTCCACGAGGCAGTGGGCCCTGGTTCGACTCCGACCTGCGGCCCTTTGCTGCGTGTCATTCCCCCTCTCTCTCCCTTTTCATTTCTTCGGCTGTCCTTTTGAAATAAAGGCTGAAAAATCCCCCCCCCCCAAAAAAAAAAGGGAATCGCTATTTCTGTACCACTAACAAGGCTCAAAATAGCACCACACTTCAACGGTAGCATAGTGAGGGTCCCTACATGTAAACCGAAGCATTGAGAACAGTTTATTAAAAAGATTATGAAGACTGTAGCGTTCACGTACAGTATACAGTAGGGGTGGTACGGTTCACAAAACCCACGGTTCGGTTTGTATCACGGTTTTAGGGTCACGGTTTTCGGTTCTGTACGGTTCTTGTTATTTTTTCTTTTAATCTTTAACACTCCAGAATATACTTCAGCATATGATATATAGCTAAAATTAGCATATTGAATGCATGTTGCACAAAACATGCACACAGTGGCAGTTCTATATTGTTTTATTTCATCATAGGTAACGTGAAATCCAAAATGTTGACGCTGGCGCATCCTCCAGCTCTGGGCAGCCTCTCTCCCACTGGACATTTCTGTAGGTGACGTGACGTGACCTGCAGCGGCACCCCACTCCACTTGAGGGCCGGTGGCCCGGTGTCTCTCCAAAATCTGACGAAAATCTTTTAAACTGACCTTTGTCGATCTGAAATGAAGACAGATTCAGCAACTGCGTGGCCTATTTCTCGCTTAAAATGTTTTCAGAAACCCGTTTCGGTGAACTATTTTAGTACAATATGAGATCGTACTCTGAACGAGCCGCCATGACAGTCTATTTTGAAATTAGGGACCAGCCAGACCCATGTGACGCGATCGTCCAATCAGCTGCCATGGGTTGCGTTTGTCACGCCCATCCCGCTCGTCATTTCCAGTTAGTGTTTTAACATAGGTGGATAAAGTGGGCACTACGGCAGTAAGAGGTTAGTGCAGCTTAACAGTGTACTGACGAACCGTGCGGTACACACATGCTCCGAACCGAGACTAGCGAACCGAGACTAGCGAACCGAGACTAGCGAACCGAGCGGTTCGGGTGTTTTTTCATGAACCGTACCACCCCTAGTATACAAGCAGGCGCCATCTTGGGAAAACAGTCATGACCAGTCGAACGACGAATGCCGTGCAACCAGTAACATAGCTCAAGCATGGCGTTCGTCATCATCCTGTGTTATTAACCCCCTAGGTTCATTTTGCGCCGGAATTGTCCTTTAACCCAACCCTGGAGCGTTTGGTCAGATAGTCCGGTTTGCTTGGGGGTGGTGTGAAAGCTCATTCGAACTCCGGTCCGCTTGAAAACGGACGCTTCCAAGTGCCCTAGAGTTTGGTTCACTTTAGTTGAAAATGCAAAAAAAAAAAAAAACAGTAAAGTACAGCCTGTATGTTTTTATCCACACTCTTGCCACCCTCTTGATTATGTCTTCCTACCCGATTGTAATGAATTACGTATTTATCTTGCTGTTTTCTGTTCCTAGGATGCCGTTAACCTACCGATCTACAATGGCGCTTAATGAGCAACCGCCAGAACTAGCTCCCAGTCCGAGCACCTCCCACTCCCTCCGGTCCTTCTCCCATTCCCTGAAGGTTCCTCCGATCAACGGCGGGGGACGCCGCAGCCCACAACCGGGAGGAAACCTCAACCTCAGCAGACGAGGTGAAGGAATCATCGACCGTTCTCGCTCCCCGCTGCCGCCGCTTCTCACCTCCCACTCCTCGTCCGACCTCCTGCGGCTCTGCAACGGCAAGCCCCTTCGCGCGGCCCGATCCAGCAGCTCCTCAGCTCCGCCCCTCCCTCCAAAACCCAACCCCACCTCCCTCCCTCCTCCCGCGCTTTCCTTGTCGCTGCCTCCCCCTCGTCCAACTCCATCCCCCTCTCTCTGTGACAACGTCACCCCTCAGTCGCTACCTTGTGATTTCGGAGGCCCTTCCCATATCTCAACCGATGCCAATGTGGAGCTCGAGCTTGGTTCATCCGTGGCTCGTCGCTCGTCGCTGCACAGATCTAAATCGGACCTGTCGGACCGGTACGCCCGGGCCGGAGCTGACGTGGAACGCTTTTTTAACTACTGCGGCCTGGACCCAGAGGAGCTGGAGGCGGTCGGTCCGGAGAACTTTGCGCGGGCCAACTCGGACATCGTCAGCCTGAACTTCCGATCCGCTTCTATGATCTCGTCTGACTGCGACCGGTCGCGGCGATCGTCCAACGACGGGCTGTCGGACGGGGAAGAGGACGAGGAGGAGGAGGCCGGAGAGCGTGTTCCGTACGGCATCTCGGCCGTGGAGCGAAACGCGAGAGTCATCAAGTGGCTGTACAGCATCAAACAGGCGAGAGAGACGCAGAAAGTCTCTCACGTTTAGAACAAGCACTACAGTGGCTAGGATGTACTTTAAACTACAGACAAACCGCCCCATGTTTCAGAACCGATAGACGGACCAGAATTTCTCATAGGTTTAGGGACTGTGATCTTGGCGCCGAACTAAAAGAAATTGTGAAAATGCATAGATGGATGAATGAATAGATGGAAGAGAAAGCTGACAGGTCTAACAAACTTGGTGAAAAAAACAGATTTTTTTTTTTAGAAATGAATAAAGAGATGATGAAAAGGACTCTAACCAATAAGGTTTAGAACAACATGAACACTATGAACGGACAGAAATAAAACTTGGACAGTTAACAAAATGTTCCGTCTGGAGAGACAAACAACGGGACATGTCTGAAAAGAAACTAGACAGCTGTATCTCTCTGGACACTGAATAATATGACGGACAAAGTCTGTCAAGAGCAAAATGCACTGCGATTGTCTAAGGACCCATAAAGTGACCACCTCACTACAAATGATCATAGGCCTTTCTCACAGAGAACAATTGGGCTTGACTAATCAAAGCCTTTTTAATAAGTGGGATTATCTTCCTACATAGAGCGCTAGGTAGCTAGCAAGCTATCTGTTCAGTCCACGCTGACTTCAACCTTCGTTCTGCCATCTCTGTCCTCGGTCACAGCTGTCCAGTCGGCAGCTCCTGAGAAGCCGAGAGGACGCCAGCTAGGCAAACTGTTCTAACCATGCAAACACGGTAGAAATGTACTGCGGTGTCGCGCGTGCGTCTCCGAGTTAGTGTTGATTGATACATGTGGTAAAACAGAAGTGTGTATGTTCCATGAGTCGGGGCGAGGGACTGACGTGAAAAACCCTTAAAAAAAACGTTTTCTATGTGGATTGATCAGCGTATTTCTTTGACCAATGTTAGGGCTGTCACTTAGTCATAAGTTGTTTTATGCCCATAAATATTCAAAATGCTTGATATGCAATTTATCGTAACACATTATAAAGCGTTTTATGATGACTTTTAAGGTCAAGTCTCATAATACCAACCAGCCAACCAACATTTATTTATATTGCCCTTTACTGCAACCAGCAGGTATCCAAAGTGCTTTACATCAAAGACCAATAATAAAAAACATAACATACAGTAAAATCTGAAAAGGTTACATAAAAGCAGGAGGAAGAAAGGAAAAATGTCCCAGCGCTACTATGTATTAAAAGCCATTCTAAATAAATAAGTTTCATAATTGCTGGTCACTCACTCACATTTCTTTTTGCAAGCATCATAGAGTATTATGGTTTGCTGGTTTGCGGTGCCTCCACTGCCTCACTAAGTGACAAGCTTAACGGGTGACTGCAGATTTGTTGTGTTAATGTTACCGTAAGGCAGTCAGCGAACAGCTTTACTTTTATCCACCATTTCTTCAAATCTATGGTGTCAAATCCAACATTCTTCTCTCCATTACTAATAAGATGGTTTGGTGCCATGATTACCTGTTCAGCATAGCTCACTAGTTACCACCGTTTTGCGATAGCAAAGAGAACAACAGCCTAGTAGATCAAAGTGGAATTAACCAATACCCCCGGCCGCTGGACTACAAGGCTGTTGCACTTTTGAAGTAATTACAGATCAATACATTTGACTCAATTGAACAGTACTTTGAATTTCAGATAAAAAGTGACAACGCTAACCGACTTAATGTTAACTGCTCCTAGCTTCTGTGTAAACTGAAGCTCACTACTTGTTGGTCAGGGCCACAAATGTCAGATGTCCACTTTGAGAAAGGCCTATGTCACAGTGTTGATGTCTCCGTTTAAACAAACTTTTAAAAAGGGTCCTGACATCATTTGCAAAACAGATATTGAACTCTATCTGTCAAAAATGAGAACTCCCATTGGAAAGTCAATGCTGGTGCACTGTTTGAACATAACAAGGTCAGTTACGGTGATATTTTTGTTATTGGTGACTGTTGAAGGAACATTTCAGCCCTAACTAAATGGGTTAGTTGTTGTAAAACTATGACACAGCAAAATGTTGACAAACTCATGAAACACAAGTGATGATGAGCTAGCTTTAGCTCTTGTTAAGCTAGATATTGTATTTGCTAAATGAAGGCCCTGTAGTGTGTGATGACTGAGTAATGAAGGAAACCGTTGACACTGAATGATTTGGACAGATATACACACGATATCAAATATAATCTCTCAAGCATACTTATCCGTACAGCATTAAGGTTACAACGTCATATCATTGTGCTCATACGTACATTATAAACAATTCTGTCATCAACCTGTTCATGTGAACCAACGAAACATATAACTGGAGAGTTTTAGTGTCCTGTGATTGGATATGGTTATTCAGAGGCTCCACACTGAAGAGAACCCTGCCACTTAACATTCAAAGAATGAATGCATGTCATTTGGGGGATTTTTTTGTTGTTATTTAAATGGTGAGATTTGGTCAAATGGTTAAATGTACTAAATATTGTAGGAGGCATAATGAATCACTAATGGCACGTTGGTTGGGGTAGTTCAGTTCAAATGAACTCTGGTGCGTTTGCCCATTTAAAGCTTTAGTGTGTAACTTTTTTATATTATTGAACGTCCGTTACATTCAAGCCATTGCCAAATGAGTTTCTACAAAGCAAATTAAGTCTCCACACAACTCTCTCTGTATTTCTCAGCATGGCTGTGTTTAGAAATTGGTGTCGTCCGGCGACTTTCGCGCGCAGGAACTCGAGTGAAGATAATGACCTCTTCTGAAGAGTCCATCATGTTTTGTTAATCCTCCGTGTCCTCCTTGGCTACTAGCAACTGCGTGGAGGAGGGGTGGGGGGTTGAAGCGCGATCACGGAAGGCTTGTATCATGTTGACGCACCGACAGAGCTCTTGTCATTACTTAGAATTCCTCACGGGGGAGACAGAAACTACGCACTATAGCTTTAATTTGATATGTTTAGGCTTGTGTGAAGGTTGTCATTCAAACTCGGAGCAACTTCAGACCAAAGAACTGCACCTAGACTACTTAGGTGGTCTCAGTCAACTTCCAACAAAACTCTTGTTTTGTTTGTGGTGCAAACTCGAACCAGAGCAACCCCAGGCTTTTGTGGACAAGTGTTTTAAACATGAATTCAAAAGATGAACTAGACCTACTGTAAATGTAGACGATCCACATGCCTTTTTAACAAGTCCACATAGCGTGGGCTGTGATTTGAGATGTCTTGTCACTTTACACGTGCAACACCTGGGAAGATGCATCATGCGGTTCAGGGCGTATTCGACTAGGAAAGTGGAAGCTAGTTAGCCAGTCTTGCTAACGTCTGTGCTTCCCACTATACATTACTTTTCGTTAAGGTCAGTAAGAAGATAAAGTGGACCACAGCTATGCATCATTTTTAATTTTTTTAATTTTAAAGATTCTTTTTTGGCTTTTCTGCCTTTTATTTGACAAGACAGCTAGGTGAGAAAGGGGAAAGAGAGAGAGGGGGAAGACATGCAGGAAATCGTCACAGGTCGGATTCGAACCCTGGACCTCTGCGTCGAGGCATAAACCTCCCAAGTATATGTGCGCCTGCTCTACCCACTGATCCAACCCGGCCACAACTATGCATCATTTTTAATCTTTGGCACGAACCACAATGAAGCAGGTGTTAAAGTGACCTAAACAATCAAGCTTTTACTCATATCACGTGTGCCATCTCTTCTTCACTTGTCACTCAGTGAAATGTCGCATATAAATGTTGCGTACATCCACACGCAGATCTGTGGGATAATTCAAATGTCAAGAACCAAAAAAAGTCCCTGAGTACGTCACAGGGGTCACAAGTTTTACAAGCGTAGAAGTTGCCTTCAACAGAGATGATCATTGTCAATTTCAAGCGTTTTTTCCAGCAGTCATATTGCAGGACACCAAAACTCTCCTTTCAAAACAATGTTGGTAACAATCTGTGATTATGTAGTCCACCAGGCACTACACTAAAAGCAATACTAATGAAGCTGTCTGTTCACTATTACAGGACTTATCACAGTACAGTAAAGCAAGGATGGTGGAAAGGGAGATTGTGGTCCTTTTTATACATGTTAGCGTTCTCTCTGAAAGACACTTCAGATTTACGGTGTTTAAAGTTGATTGTGCTGTAGATCGCGTTCCCTCAACCACACGCGCAGAGGAGGAACTCCAGCAGTGCTTCTGCATTACATCACAGAACACTTAAGGCTGCGTTCGTGGTGGCCGTGTCGATGCGCTAAGCTCGGCTTTGTCTCTGTCCACCTGAAAGCCAGCCACAGGAAGAAAACCTGTTGCTTTACCCTCGTGTGTGTGTGTGTGTGTGTTCCCTGATAATGATGAAGGGGGATGGATTACCAAGTCCACCTCCACCCTCACCTTTTGTCATCTGTCTACATGTCTGCACGTGGCTGACATTTCTCAAGGCCTGAAGCCATATCGGTGTGAATGCAGTGCCTCGGTCAGCGTCTCCCAACTGTCAGTGTGTCTTGTCTGCCCCGCGTCTCACTTTAAATCTATTGTGCAGGTCAGCTTCAGTGTGTCGACAGCAGCAACCCTGCCGGGCTTACTTCACTTCCCTGTATCTGACTAAACACCACTTTGGCATCAACATCTGTGGCAACTGTAGTCTCTTACATTTTGACAGGTATATGATTTGGGATGCACATAGTGACAAAATATAGTGTAGGGGACAGCGGGGTTAGATGATTTGAAGTGAGTCCTTCGAGGTACAGATAGCCTTGCTTTTCCCTAACGCCCCCATTAATACTTCATGTGTCTTGGGGAGTCAAAAACTAAAGTGCCATAAGTGGCACATACAATCTGCCCAAGATGAGGCCAGTTTACCTCCCAGCAAAAAAGAAATACATCATTTTTATTCACAATACTTTTTAAGCACAAGTATGCACAATCAGACAAACCAATCGGAATCTCTGAAATCGTATTCATTTAATTTATTAAACAACTCACCATTGAAACCAAAAGTGATCAAAGTTTTCAGGCGTCATGACAGTGTACTTCTTCTGAAAAAGTATCCGCATGGCTTACAAGCTTTGAAATGTCTTAACCCTTGTGTTGACTTCGGGGTCGAACTGACCCGTTTTTCAATTTTTGTTTTATATCAGAAAATATGAGACGTAGAAATAAGCGTTGAAAATGTGTAGAAGAAAAATGTAACAATTTAAAACGTTGGAAAAAGCAAAAACAAACTGTGAAAAAAAGGCGTCAAAAACGTCTAAAAAACAAAAACAAAACAAGGGTTAAATACACAGTGAGTGAAAACTGTTTTCAGCGAAATGGCAACGTGGGCGTTGTAGGAAGTGTTTAGCTTGTGATGCATCCCTTCTTCCTAGATAGACTAAAGTGGAAGTGAAGTGAACCCCGCTGGGAGAAAGACCCTTCCCCGCATCACCTCACTCTGAGCTCAGGGTCGTGCTAGCATGTTCCTGTCCTGATGCGCCGTTCCGATATGTGTGTCCCCCCCCCCCCCGCTCCTCTGGAGCCCAGGAAACCCTGCTGCTGCTTCTCACGGTCAGCGTTAATGAAGACAACATTGTACTGTTCTGGCAGCGTCATCACGCTTCAGTTTCATTTCTTTCTACATGGTGTGTTTTTTTTAAATCTTTGGATTGACAGATAGAGTTCTTCTGCGGTACTTTGTTTTATTTATTTTTTTTCTTCTATGTGTAAATGCTGTAAGAAAAAAGTGTGTATATATATGATTTTAAAAAGCCATGTGTTGGATTTCAGTTTTTCTCTGTCTGAAGGTTTATGTGTTACAAAAGATTCCGAACAAAAAAAAAAAACCTGCTGTTTTTTGCTCGTTGCCCTGTGCCTGATCAAGCTGGGCAGGAGTGTTACAGAGACGTAGTGTTGACTGTGTGTTTTTCAAACGTGGAAACTGTTACGTTTTGCTTGATTGAGGGAAAAAAAAAGTGTTCATGTTTAGTTTCTTTTGATTATTTCAATAAATGGCTTGTTTTGCCATCTCTCTTCAAGTGTTAATCCATTAAATCAATTACTCAATTTGTCACATGAAATCACATAAAATGCAATTCCAGTGAAATGTAATCTGTCAGTTTCTTCAATTTATGCATTAAAAACAGTGATGATATTGAATATATATGTGTATGATGGGCGGGGGGGCGTCTGAGGCAGTGTCCTTATTTAGGATCTTAGTGGCCTGGTGTGTCCGCTACCTTCTTTTCGACCTCAACAGGGAGAAAAGGCTACCAGGTGGTTTGGATAAATACAAAATAAGAAGAAGAAATAAAATTAAACAGAAATAATAGAAGAATTAGTTCCATACGGAAGAGGATTAGGGACACGTGAAAAAATATATTGAAGTATCTGTGAATTAACAATGTTACATAATCACTTAAAGTCATACTGACTTACATTATTAATGTAAAATGAATAGTGCCTAGTGGGCAACAGGAATTCATCTCACATTAAATCATGCAATACAATATCATCATGCCACTGTGAACTGAGAGTAAAATGTATTTATATAGCACTTTTCGCAGATAAGAAATCACAAAGTGCTTTACATAAAACATACAATATGAAACAATAAATAAAGTACAATTAAAATCACAAGTTGGCCAAATAGATTAAAAAAAAACAGAGTCCCAAGAGGTCATCCAAAGGCATGTTCAAAAAAGTAGATCAGTGAAGTCACAGTGTTCACCACTCCTTGGTTTGCAATAGCCTACTACTGCTAATGTATAACTAGTTAGTTACACTACTGCTACCTTGATGCCTGTGATCTCAGCAGGGGAACAGTAGCTCGGATCCAGTGATAGGACAATATCAACACAGAGCGGCTGTCCTCCTGATGGGTCTGCCTATCATGTAAGTCAAATGGCCGAGAATAGATCACCCATTATTCTGTAATTTTCCAGACAGTAGATATTGTGAGGCGCTGTCGTGTCTTGTTTACCCTACCGTACACACTACTACTACTACTGCTGCAGCAGCAGCAGCTGTCGCAGTTGCTGCCATCTAGCGGTTGTAAAGACAAACAACACTGCACGTTCCAAAGACGAAGGACACAAGCGATATTTTAATAAAATCTATATTATGTGCAAATATTTCTTGGCATTTGTTGGTTTTTGACATATTCAAGCCCTGTGGTATGAATTTGTTGTTGATAGATAAAAAAAAAAAATGATTTAAAAAAAAAAGGTGACGGTAACGTCACTAGTCACGTGATCTCACAACCCGGAAGAAAAACATTGGTTCTTCAATACCAATACAAATCGTCCGGTCCGGTCCAGCAGTAGTAAGTAATATGCTGTCGAAAAGAAAAGTGGAATACTAAGTGTGTATTTTCTTTGCAGTTTGTGTGTCTAAAGACTTTCGTTTTGGTCGGAACCTCCCGAGTGTTTAATTCACCCGTCGACGGCTGGGAAACACCGAGCTGCTTCCGACGCTAACGTTAACGTTTAGCTACACATGCTTTGATAACGACGGCAAGCTAGCTAGGTTTTATCAGTAACGTTACACATATTTTCCTCGGTTACACTTTACTTGAAGTTTTCTACATAAGAGTGACATGACAACGTGTCATAAAACATTATAAACAAGTCATAAACGTTTATGACATAACGCTTCTTTAGTGTCATTCGGTTTTGCCATGACAAGTTATGGTTAGGGTTAGCTATGTGTCATGTCAGTGTCATGTCACTCTTTTGTAGAAAACTTCAAGTAAAGTGTTACCTTTTCCTCTCACTACAAAGAACTGATGTTTCGTGTATTTACTGACAATAATATACAGTATTGAACCACATTACTAAGTAAACTAATAGTTTCACTACGTTTTGCAGTAGCTTGCAGCTTCCCTGTAGCTAGTTCAACTACAGTCATTGCAGGCTGATTCAGGTACTGTTAGTTAAATGACCCTTTGATGCCATTTTGTGTGTTTAGCTATAACCGCTGAAACTGCAAACCGTTCTGGGCCCTAAAGGGAAATAAATTATTTATTTTTATTTAACAAACTAATGTAAGATTTCTCCCTAGGGTAACGTTAGCTTTTGACCTATTTTCTAGTGTGAAGGAATTTGTTGCTTGCATCTTATTTCAAAGTAAATTAACATTAAAGTACTATTCTGCATTCTGTGGTACTTAATAATAATAATAATACATTTTATTTATATAGCGCTTTTCATGGTACTCAAAGTACTCACATGCTGTACATCACATTAAAAACATAAGCAATTTTTTTTTTTTTTTCTAGTTCTACTTCACTACAGTTCAGAGGAAAATATTGTACTTTTTACTGCACTACATTTAGCTGACAGCTGGAGTCACTTTTCAGATAAAGGTTGTACGTAGAAAACATGATCAGTTTCTAAAATATTACAAATTGTTACAGCTTACCAGTTAAATACGCAACAGTGTACAGTTCTTAATGTAGCTACACTTCGACCAGCTATAATACTGAAGTGCTGCCTAACTTAAATGCATCAACAATCATTCCATGTAATATAGCACACTGAATCTTTTCCACACAGCAGCAGGTAGTGCAGTTTAAGTGGTGGTGTGCCCCGTTTAATTGTATATCAATCAATCTTTATTTATAAAGCACCTTTCAAACATGAAAAATGCAATTCAAAGTGCTGAACAGTGATTGAAAAACATCAGACAAGAAAAAGGAATAATTATAAGAAAAAAAAAAAAAAATATATATATATATATATATATATATATATATATATATATATATGGATTTAGAGACCAATGCACACTAACATAAATAAAAAATGAATACAATATATTTTAAAAACAATTAAATGTCTAAAACAATATCAATCATAATATAAAACCATATGAAGCGTTATAAAAATCAAATATCAAATATGTTTTATACGTTTATTTATATATATATACATACTGTATATGTGTGTGTGTGTGTGTAGGGTGTATGTAGGCCTATATATACATATGTCATGATATGTATGATGTGTATATATACGTACATGGAGCCCCATCTGGCACAAAGTGACATATCATTTTACATTCAGTGAAATATATTTGATTCCATATTAGAGAGATGTTATCTAAAATATATATAGGGTGTATGTATATATCACGACATACACCCAACACATATATATAAACGTATGAAACACTGAAATCATAGAAATTATAACATGTTCAAACAAATATAAACACTTAAAACAATAAAATAATAAAAGATAATCAAATTATAATTATAAGACACTAGGTGAAAGCCAGACTGAATAAGTAGGTTTTTAGTCTCCGTTTAAAGGTTTTATATTTCCAGCTCCTCTCAGATATGGATATGGAGCCCCATCTGGCACAAAGTGACATATCATTTTACATTCAGTGAAATATATGTGATTCCATATTAGAGAGATGTAATCTATCAGACCTCGCCTCCTTTACCCAGGTCTCCACCATGTTGCGTTGCAGAGATGAGCGGGTGTGCGCTGGATGAGGAGAACTTCCGGCGCTGCTGTCGGCTCCTCCTGCAGCAGTCGGAGCAGCTGAGGGACGGCTGGAGCTGGGAAGCCGTGCAGGTGAGGAGGTCTGTGCTCCCACTGGCATCGCTGTACACAGAGCCTGCAACAGGGGCGGTTCTAGGATCAGACCTTTAGGGGGGCTCAGCCCCTAATGAGAATGTGACACAGATACAGTGCCTTGCAAAAGTGTTAACCCCCCCCCCCCGCTAAATCAGTAATTTCACTGGATAACAATAAATATGTGTATGTATTTATTATTACTATAACAGAGGATAAATGCGAAATATAGAAAAATTGTTTTTTATTATTATCATTTTAAGGGGTCTAAACCACCACTGGCCTGCAGGCTGTGCTGTGGTCCATGAATGTGGTTAATCTCTGCTTCTGATCCGGCCTCAGGGCTCAGAGGAGGGCTACCTTAAGAAGACTGCTCTCAGATCAGTCGTGGTCGACTCGAGCCCAGCGTGGGACCACGAAGGATCGGCTTCAGACTCGGAGCCACACACTTCCTGTCGCTCCTGGCCTGATCAGCAGGGACAGGAAGAGAAACAGGTGAAAGACTGAACTCACGCCAACGTTCATCTGGTGTTCTGGGCTTTTATTTTCCACCTGTGCTTTTTATGAAAAAATACAGAATTTGTCAGTACTTTTTATTTTTCTGTTGTATTAAAAATCAACCTTTAATTCAAAACATTAAATTAATAATCTGGACACACCTCTACACCTTAAATTACGAAGGAGTTTCATTTCCTACATGAAGGATCATTTCAGGGTGGCCGGGTTGGTTCAGTGGGTAGAGCAGGCGCACGTACACTTGGAGGTTTATGCCTCGACGCAGAGGTCCAGGGTTCGAATCCGACCTGGGACGATTTCCTGCATGTCTTCCCCTCTCTCTCTCTCTCTCTCTCCCCCCCCTTACTCACTTAGCTGTCCTGTCGAATAAAGGCGGAAAAGTCCAAAAAATAATCTTTAAAAAAAACTAAAACAAAAAAAGGATCATTCCAGGCTTCAGAATCGAAAGAGGGACAGACAACACTGATGAGAAACAGAATCAGATTTCTTGCCAAAGTAAGTTTTCACCTGCGAGCAATTTACCTGGGTGTGTTTGGCGCCTGCAGTAAACATGAAAAGGATATAAACAGTAAAGCAAAGTACTGCAACAATCAATCAGTCAAGCTCTATTTATAAAGTAATTAAATATAAATCATAAAAACAATCTAAATATATATAGAACATAAATATAGAATAGAAATGTTACAATAAAAATATGTAGAAGGCACCATAACAAACATGTACAATATAACTGAATCCACTGTGTCTCTGTCTCCACAGGCTGGTATTGTTCTTTCAGTTGATGCCGACAGCATCAAAGGTGCCATAGAGGATGAGGAAGATGGTGAGGAAGATGAAGAGTGTGCAGTATGGGTGAAGACGATGTCGCTGTCTGCACAGGCTGCAGTATAGATCCTTCAGTCCTGCTGCTACAGTACTCACTGTGCTTATATTTCCGAGCCCTCACTAAGATGGTAGGAGTTCGTGTGAGACGGCCTCCGCATGCACTAGGCTTGGGCGGTGTCTATTCTCTCATACCCTCGTACTTTCTTGGCATTTTAGCGGGGTATACGCTATATGACGGTATTTGGGTAAAAAAAAAAAATACATTGTGGCGCGAGCTGTGCACTACATCGCCTCAATACAGCATCTCCCCATCAGTTCACTAGGAAAAGGAGTGTCTGTGTTTTTGAAGTATTGAAAATCATACCGTGGAGGGTGAGAAAAGCTGATGTTACAGGTGTTCTAAGTACATTAACATGCCAATATATCCACATCACACCACAGAGCCCTAATGTCCAAAACGATTTATTCCTTTGTACAGACGGCACTTTGCAGCCTGCGCATACAACTGATTATCACTTAAAAGTATACGACCGCCTGCAATATGAGAGGGTCTGTACACCTTTGCATATTTGTCAGTGATATTTTTGCTGCATCTTCTTCCTTAATGTATCACCATGTCAGACGGGAGGAGCCTGTCATTAGAGGAGGTGTGGAGCTCTGTTCATCCAAACTTCAGGCTTCGACTTCAGAACAGTCCTCTGAATACAATCACTCTGCAGGTAAAACCAGGAAAGATGTAGCCATCAGCTTTATTATCACCACTTTCCTCCTTAAAGCTCTGCTGAGATCTCCTCTCTCTTTGTGTGTGTGTGTGTGTGTGTGTGTGTGTGTGTGTGTGTGTGTGTGTGTGTGTGTGTGTGTGTGTGTGTGTGTGTGTGTGTGTGTGTGTGTGTGTGTGTGTGTGTGTGTGTGTGTGTGTGTGTGTGTGTGTGTGTGTGTGTGTGTGTGTGTGTCAGGAACATCCCCTGCTGGGTCAGCCTTTCTTCATGCTCCACCCCTGTAGAACGGAGGAGTTCATGAGGCCCGTGCTGCAGGCGGCTCAGGACCAACACAGGTAGGATCACCGCTGGATTCACTAATCCAAAAAAACACAATGGAAGTATTACACTTTTAGAGTTGCACACAACGTATAGCTTTTGCATCGAGTTAAAGCTAGATTTACAACTCTGTCCGTGCAACAGTTATCATATCATATATCAACATGCTGGTAATGATAACGAGCTGCGGTGTATCGGGAAACAAACAATGTTAAGTTGTCTTCGCCTCACCTCATACTAGGGCTGGGTAGCGTTCGAAAAATGTCGATACCGGTACCAATACCATGACTTTGATGCCAGTTCCTGAACGTTACTTTTTTCTGATACCAATTCTATAAAATCCATTTTCACAAAAAGAAATAACAACGTTACACATTGCTGCACAAATCACTTTATTTATTTCTCAGCTCCTGCTATGTGAGCCTAGTCTGTGTGTGTGTGTGTGTGTGTGTGTGTGTGTGTGTGTGTGTGTGTGTGTGTGTGTGTGTGTGTGTGTGTGTGTGTGTGTGTGTGTGTGTGTGTGTGTGTGTGTGTGTGTGTGTGTGTTGTGTATGTGTCAGTATTACAAGTAAACCTTGTATTAAACTGAACTAAGGCTGTACCATGATCAGAATGCTTTTAACAATGCTGTGTGTGTGTGTGTGTGTGTTTTTGTGTGTGTGTGTGTGTGTGTGTGTGTGTGTGTGTGTGTGTGTGTGTGTGTGTGTGTGTGTGTGTGTGTGTGTGTGTGTGTGTGTGTGTGTGTGTGTGTGTGTGCAGGTCAGTGAACTACGTGTTGTCGTGGCTGAGTGTTGTGGGTCCTGTGGTGGGTCTGGACGTCCCTCTGAAGTACGCCACCCAGCTCCATCCTGCAGCGTCACTCAGCAGCACAGAGCCAGACTGAGGCTGCACCTGCTCTGCGTCAACGCTCTCTGTCAGCTTGTCTGTAGGGAGGCTGGATTATCAGCCCGGTAGTCTCGCATTGCCAGACCTGCTGTATCTCCACAGGTCTGTCGGGTAAGGTCTGGCTACACTACAGATACGTTCTGGGATAGGACAAAAAAAAAAGCTCTGGTGTGGCCAGGTTGGCTCAGTTGGTAGAGCAGGCGCACATATACAGAGGTTTACTCCTAGACGCAGCGGCCGCGGGTTCAACTCCGACCTGCGGCCCTTTGCTGCATGTCATTCACCTCTCTCTCCCCTTTTCATGTCTTCATCTTCATCTGTACTGTGGAAATAAAGGTCTTAAAATGCCCCAAAAAAAACTAATCTAAGAAAAAAAAAAACGCTCTGGGTTGTTTACTTTACTTACTTTAAACCAATCACAATCGTCTTGGGCGGCGCGACGCTTGCTCTGCAAAGTAGTCTCGGGAAGGAACTTGTTTTGGTGGTACATTTGAGAACTTATAAAATGTCACATCTAATATTAAATGAAGTTAAGTGTTTACAGAATACCGTAACGTGAGAGCTATTTAAATTAACTGGATACATGGTTAAACGTCATTTAATCGCTGCATGTACTTCGTCAATAACAATCTCCACCAATCGGTCCCAAAACGTCCCAGATAGAGAGTAAATGCCATAGACTTATTCTTTGTAAATCTTTACACTCATTCCCCCAAAAGAACCAAGCAGGCCTGCCTTGTTGCACGATCCAGATTTTCTTTAAAACTATCCAGCATGTAGCTTGCTAGCTCGAAGTTTGTTGTTGTTTCCCGAAGCGAAGGGAGTCTGAGAACAGCAACACACCGAGGAAGGTGAGGGGCAAAGTCTGAAATCGCGCTGAAGGCAGAAGGTTGTTTGTGTGAACTTTGTGTTAACTTAATAGATTTTTTTGTCAGTGTACTAAAGCACAAAAATAACTGAAATAGTAATAAGGGCCATGGGTATCTTCTGCATTATTACGTCTTGATGCATGTAGAGGGCTCCTTGTCAAAACCCAGTTTTAATACTTGAAGTATTTTTGATATAACGTATACATGGTGTATAATCTAGTGTAGGTGCAGGCTGTGATTTGTCACATTTTCCATACATGCCGTCTCCATCTGTTTTTAACCCATGTGTTGTCTTCCCGTCGACCATGCAACCTTTTGTTTTTCTGGGTCAAAATTTTAAAGACTTTTTTTTTTTTTTTTGCTTTTCCTGATGTTTTTGTCACTTTTTTTCCAAATTTATTATCGCTTTTCCCGATGTTTTTTTTTATTTTTGCTGCGATTCTTTCGACGTTTTTGTTGTTCTTTTTGACATTCTTTTATAAATTTGTTTCTCCAAATGCTCTCAAATTTTATAAATCCCCCAAATTCAGTAAAAGTAGTGAACTGATCATTTATTTTACTTGTGCAGAGCGTTTTATGGAACTATCCACGTTATTTATTTTGACAATTTGGTTGAAAGAAAGAAACAAATTCTGATAGATAAACTTTTAGAAAATGGGTCCCATTTGACCCGAGGATAACAGGAGGGATAACAGAAAGGACGGTAAGAAATGTTAGCATGATGCCAAATGTGTAAATCCTGTATCTATTTTATCTAATGTAATCTGAAACCATTTGATATTAAATTATTTGAACGCCTGTAGAGTCTGTCTGTACGGTATGTTCAGTGTATGCACAGCACAGCCTCTAGTTTAGAGGGCTGTAAACTGGCACAGTTGGCTCCTAACAGCTTTGTCCTAACTGAGGAGCTCTGGTATGTCTTAACAGGTTTTTAAAAATGGTCTTGACAGGACCCGAAACATCACAGAAAACAACAAGAAGTACATCAGGAGGGAATCATTTTGCTCTTTTTCTTAAATTTAACCGACATTTTAAAGTCACGGTTAGATTGATGTCTGCCGATTTGTACAAAACGGTCAAAGAGTGATGTTCAGGTTACATTTTTGTTTACATTTCTTGATGCCCTGTAAAGGGGAAACTATCCATATTTTAAGAAAGAAAGAAAGCAGTTATTCAAGGTAAAATTAGCTTATCCTTCAGTATATTGCTTTTTCTTTATTGACCTGTTAATCATCTTGCGACCCTTCAGACTGTTGACTACTAGACTACTGTATCTTGTGAACATTTGTGAACCTGGGGGGGAAAGGGGAAACTTAATGTTATGACTATAACTTCTGTTCCCTGAAGATGACGAACATGGTACAACACATAGTCGGCCTATGGGGCGTGATTTCACATACTATACGTGTTGTACTGAGTGAATTGACTGAAGAAAGGAAACTGCCTTGTATTATGATTGGGTGTGTTTTTATTGATCCCAAAAAATGGGAAATTACAGTGTTAGAACAGCAAAATATCCGACACACAGCACACATACAGAATATTCATTACATAATAGGATACAGTATACATGAAATAATTAATAAAAGGATAGAATACAAGAACAAATATTCACACAAATTAAAAAATACAAAAGGGGAGAATGTACAACATATACAAGTTAGGAATAACAATGTAGGCCTACAACTACTTAAATGGTATTAATAAAGCTGTAAGTAAACCTATGTTTGTGCAAGTTGCATTCAGTCCAGTTGTGATGTATAGTGATGCATTAGTCTTATCTAACACTCAGTGATGAAGTGTTAAAAAGTTGTATTGCCTGTGGGGAATGATTTCTTGTAGCGGTACGTGCAACATTGAGGCTGTCGGAGCCTCTTAGATGCTCGATAATGTTTTAAGCCCCAACGTCTCCTTCCAGGCAGCGTTGTGACCGTTGACTTCAAGGCACCTAACCCTAACCTTAACCATAACCATAACCATTGCCTAATCCTAGTGCCTTCCAGGCAGCGCTGCTGCTATCCATGATAGATAACAGTTCAGATAAGTTCAGTGACCTCCTCTCCACCACAGCTTCAAATGTGTCCTGTTTGCAGCCAATAACGGAGGCAGCCTTCCTGATGAGTTTGTTCAGTGTGTTTGTGTCTCTGGTTCCGATGCTGCTGCCCCAGCAGACGATAGAGGAGAACAGAGCGCTGGCCACAACAGACTGGTAGGACATCTCCAACATCCTGCTGCACACGTTGAAGGATCTCAGCTTCCTCTGGAAATGGAGTCTGCTCATCCCCTCCTTGTAAACAGCAGTGCTGTTGATTTTCCAGTTCAGCATGATTGAGTGAGTGTTCATTATGTAGATGATAAAGAACTCAATGGCCTGTCAGCTCTAGTATAAATCTCATATAAATAAAAAGATCTTGCTCTTGACTGTGCGTTGTTCTGCAGCTCTTTACCAAGACTAAATGTTTTAATCCTAAGGACAGTAGGAAGACAGGAGAGGATGGGAGAGAGAGAGGTCAATCACAGAGTGGACCGAGGCACGGGAGAAAGGCAAGACAGGACATATTAATACAAATGCTTTCTTATCTATCAAGCGTTGCATAAAAACTCAGTAAAACCTAATTTATTTAAAAAAATAATAATAATTTGTGTCCAAATCCCACGTGAGAATACTACTAAATAATTCTTCTTAAATGCCAAATGTTGTTCATATGATTGCATAGAAAGATGTGTGATGGATGTTTTCCTGTGTTCCTCCAGTAGGCCTAACCGTAAAGAAGACCTTTATCTGGGCTTTTTAACAAAACAACACCTGATTATGATATCTGTGGCTGTTGGACTTGTCATCCTGGTGATTATCGTTACTGTCGCAGCCGTGCTCGCCACAAAGCAAGGTACATGCAAGCTATTTGCCATTTGTGAATCGTTGAAGTGCTCAGTTGATTTTGGCCCTATAGTCAGGATAAAACATCAGACACGTGTTGTTCATTAATATGTACGAGCCTATTAAGATAATGTACTGTATCTGGTTCCTGATTCAGACACATAATCATGTGTTATCTAGAATCATCTCACAAACACCTAAAATATGCTACTACTGAAGGTAGTACTGATCATATCTCATGTTTGTAGTGTAGTACCTTGTAGGCCCAGTGAATGAATGTGGTTTCTCACTCGATACCACATTATTGTGTAGCCATAATTACCGTCAGCAGAGATCTGAGCAGCTTTTGTTCTGAACAATATCACATAAGAACTTTATTTTATGGACAGTCACAGTTCTCGTGATAACTCACGCTAATTTTAATGGGAGAATGCACTACGCAACCGATAGTGTGGGCTTGATGTTGACCATAGGTATTACAGAGAGATAACTGCACTCTCTTTACGACACTCAGGATTACCGGCTGACTTTGTTAAAAAAAGATTAAATAAAGGGGAACTCCATAGGACATTTGACAGCTTGGAAGCAAATCTAATAACAGAAAACTTGTATTATGATCTAGGGGCCTGCATACCAGGAGGTGAGGGTCTAACAAAAATATGCAATTGGTTGCTCATTGGGTGCTGGAAGTTTGAAGGAATAGAAACAAGTTGTTTGACTTCAAACTTGGTTTAATGACCATCGAGGATAACAGACAAACAGCAGTCACCCATAACTAGACGTTTAGAAGGCCTACTGAGTCACACACGCAT
>NC_053122.1:8724463-8729463 GCF_010015445.1 Perca fluviatilis
GATTGGATGTAAAACGTCCTGCTTCAAATGCAGCCAATACCCCCCCCCCCTGCCCCCCCGCCCCCTTAAAATTTGAGATTCTTCTCCTGTCACCTACATTCACTTAGGGAGTGTATACTCCCTAAGTGAATGTAGGTGACAGGAGAAGAATCTCAAATTTTCTTTTCACTAAGTAAGGAAGCATAAAGAGAGCTAAGTGTAAGTGACACTAGCGAAGCTAGCTAGCTAAAGTTATCAATCTGCTTCTGTACCTGGTCTTGGTCTTGACTCAGTCTCGCCCTGCCTTGGTCTTGGTCTTGACTCGGTTTCAACCCCTCAAAGTCTTGGTCTTGTCTCAGTCTCGATACACTCTGGTCTTGGTAATGACTTGGTCTCGGTTAAGGTGGTCTTGAATACAACCCTGCTGTACAGTAGCAACAACGCCTTCCATTAAATACGTGACTTGACAGAACTTTACCCGCTTATCTCGTCCCGTCAGGTGAGGCTATGATCCTGGAGGCTGATATCACTCTGGACGGTTATGGGACACCCAGTGAGAAGCCAATCCCTATCATGGCCCACCCTCCTGACATCTATAGTGACAACACACTGGACCAATGGCTGGATGCTGTGCTGGCCTCTAGAAAAGGTACTGTAGAGTAGAACAGGTGTGCCTTCCTGTGTCTCCATCTGTACGTCGATGATCTGAAGAAGCAAAGCACAGGTTTGAATCCTCTGTGTCTCCCTGCAGGCATGAAGTTGGATTTTAAGTCTCTGGGATCAGTGGGTTTGTCATTGGACCTGCTTAGTCAAAAGAACATTAGCAGAGGAATAAACAGGCCTGTGTGGCTGAATGCTGACATCCTTAAAGGTCCCAACACACCAGACTTTGTGCCTCTAGTCAATGGAACCAGGTAAAAAACAGCAGATTTTCATTTATTTTGTCAATCTGTTCTTTGCTATTCACAAGCTTGTATTGTACATGTTTTACATGGTTTATTGCTGCATTGCCCTATTAGAAACATCCTCTCAACAAAGATGGATTCAGATCAGATTTAGGCAAAGCAGCTTAGTTTGTATAGCACATTTCAGCAACAAGGCAATTCAAAGTGCTTTACATAAAACATTAATGGGCAGTTCAAAACATTTGGTAAAGAGATTATAAAAATAGCTTAAATAGAATAAGATGGGTACAACAGAGGTATACAAGAATAAAAGTTGCAGTGTAAGAAACAAAACATTACTTTAAAGTTCCTGTGATATGGTGCTATTTGGATGCTTTTATATAGACCTTAGTGGTCCCCTAATACTGTATCTGAAGTCTCTTTTATATAGGCCTTAGTGGTCCCCTAATACTGTATCTGAAGTCTCTTTTATATAGGCCTTAGTGGTCCCCTAATACTGTATCTGAAGTCTCTTTTATATAGACCTTAGTGGTCCCCTAATACTGTATCTGAAGTCTCTTTTATATAGGCCTTAGTGGTCCCCTAATACTGTATCTGAAGTCTCTTTTATATAGACCTTAGTGGTCCCCTAATACTGTATCTGAAGTCTCTTTTATATAGACCTTAGTGGTCCCCTAATACTGTATCTGAAGTCTCTTTTATATAGACCTTAGTGGTCCCCTAATACTGTATCTGAAGTCTCTTTTATATAGACCTTAGTGGTCCCCTAATACTGTATCTGAAGTCTCTTTCCCGAAATTCAGCCTTGGTGCAGAATTACAGCCAGTAGAGCCAGTCCCACAATGAGCTTTCCTTAGGATGTGCCATTTCTGTATCTGTAGCTTTAAATGCTATTTAGGAGGAGAGGGGGGGGGCAAGGTGGAGGGTGGGGGTGTGGCCTTGACCAACTGCCACTTTGCTTGTTTGAAAGCCATGATGTCTCTCTCTCATGGGGGGGCCAAATTCTCTGGGCGGGGAAAGCCGAGAAAGGGAAGGTAACCTTGCTCCTTATGACCTCATAAGGAGAAGATTCCTGATTGGCCCATCTGAGCTTTCATTTTCTCAAAGGCAGAGCAGGATACCCCGGGCTCGGTTTACACCTATCACCATTTCTAGCCACTGGGGGACCATAGGCAGGCTGGGGGGACACATGTTAATGTTAAAAAAACCTCATAAAGTGACATTTTCATACCATGGGACCTTTTTTAAAAAAAAAAAAAAAAAAAGTCGGACCTTCAGTTAGAAGATACATTGATAATCCATCCTGGGAGTCTGGTCAATGCCACATAAAATAATAGCATGCAAGAAAAGGTAGACCAGAGTTGAAAGAAAGGATATGATGCTGAATTGTAGAGATACAGGGCAAACAACATACACTGAGTGTCACATTTTCATGAACTCACTGCCCCATCATCATTCCTCTCCTCTCTTCCCTTCCTTCCTTCCTTCCTTCCTCTTTTTCCAGATTTCTGCAGTTGATTCAGGAGAAGTTTCCAGATGCCACTTTGTCCCCTGGATGGAAGGTACTACATGACCACAGCCTGATTATGATCATTGTGTTGTACCTGTATGTTACACTATAGGCTTTTTTAGACAAGGCGGTGATGTCAGTCAGTTGGTCAGTTGATTGGTCAGTAATGGCGCTTACCCACTGCTAGTACCAGCTCTACTCGGCTCGGCTCGACTCGGCTTAAACTATTCAAAAATGGCGGGTTTGTTCAGGACACCCCCGTCTGTCGCTAGAAATGCTACCTTTTTTTTTTGGGGCATTTTCACCTTTATTTTGATAGGACAGCAGAAGACATGAAAGGGGAGAGAGAGGGGGCATTGACATGCAGTAAAGGGCCACAGGTCGGAGTCGAACCTGCCTTGCTCAAGAGCACCTTGGCAGCGCCCAGGCATCTCTCTAGCTACCAGTCCAGACCCTCTGGTTCCCAACCCTTTTAATATCAGAAATTTGGGTTTCTTTCAACCGAATTTTCCAAAAAAACAACGTGGATGGTTCCATACAACGCTCTTCACAAGTGAAATAAATTATCAGTTCACTACTTTCATTGAATTTGGGTGTTTTATTCAATTTTATAGCATTTGAAGAAAAAAATTGATAAAAGAACGTTGGAAAAAAATGATAAATGTTTTTGGAAAACATCTTCAAAAACATGGCGCTAAAATGAAGAAAAAACATTTTAAAAAAATGCGCAGAAACAAACGGCAAAAGTGACAACAAACTTGGACAAAAAAGTGACCAAAGTGTGTAGTTAACGGCATGGTCTTTCCATTCGTGGCACCCTCGGGCCAAGCATTACATTTGTTTGCCCACTACTAGTAAGAACCTAAGGATAGCACGGTTGTCGCTCCATTTTTCAGGGAGAATTCCTATAAATTGCGACAGTTTCACGGGACTGCTAGCTCAGCCGTAGATCTTTTTAGTCCTGTGTTAGTCAGAATGATTGATGATTGACAGCTGTTGCATTGTTTCTGACAGGTGGCCTATTCTCCTCCATTGTTCACTGCGACCTACACCAGGGCCATGGTGGAAGACATGTACGCTATGGTCAAAGATGTCCCCCAAAAGGTAAGCTTTAAAAGATGACACCACCAGTATTATGAAGTATCAAGCAGCGTGGAAATGAGACTGAATTGTTCTTAGCCCCTGGTCAGATGAGAAAATGGCAACGCAAGATTTATTCACATGTCCACACGAAAGAGCAGGAAGATTAATGATGACTAGGCTACTAACTACCACCAACTATTTGCGGCAAAATAGGCTACAGAAAATTTCGTTCTATATTGACAGGTGCAATATTTGAAAATTGATAATTATTTATTTATTTTTTTAAATTACATTTTATATCTGGATTTATGTCAAAGCCTAGAGACTTTCAAACATCAACATGTCATTTATTAAATGTATTCATGTCAAAATGACATGTAAACATCTTTTCGTATTCTATTTTGCCTGGAAACGCTTCCAATAGGCAAAAAATAGGCATCAGTCCTATTTCTAGCGAGCCGCGCCTGAGACGTGCGTGTCACGCTGGCAGTGTGCAAGCTCTAGCCTGTTAACGTATGAGCCGAAATAAAAACGGACACGCCACGCAGCTGACACGCTCACGCCACACAGCCAGTTTTGCCTTGTTTATTTTGGTACTGCCAAAAAGGCTTGTTCAAAGGCACAGATTTTGCATGTCAAAGGTTACCAAAGTTTTACCAAAGCGTGTGTGTGTGTGTGTGTGTGTGTGTGTGTGTGTGTGTGTGTGTGTGTGTGTGTGTGTGTGTGTGTGTGTGTGTGTGTGTGTGTGTGTGTGTGTGTGTGTGTGTGTGTGTGAGCGAGCTGCTAATGAGAGTCTGTCGATGCCTCAGCAACCCACGGCAGCAGCTCGTTCTTCGGCTCAGGGCCTTCTGCCAACATGCCCCCAGTGTCTCAGAGCAAAGAATACTGCATATTTTTTCAAGATTTTAAAACCTATTTTTATATACCCGCCACTTTTTTTTTTTTTATTTACATGTGGCTGGGTGACTAACACATTTCTCTGGGGTGTGACAGACTCAAAACACGAACAATGGCAACAATAAGTAATGTTTAACAGGCACAAGTCCCCTTTTATAACACTCAAAGAACAACTCCGTTGCTTCCCTCCTCCGGTTTCTTTGTGTGACATACAGTATTTGTTTTTAATATCCCAAGATGCAAAAAAACATATGGGACCGCTTTGATTGAGTGCTGACTAAACACTAAAATTGTAGATGTTAAGAGTTACGCAATATTAGTTGGTATGCAGGGAGGAAGAAACACACAGTCATTACATCACAGGGACTTTAAAAAAAAATCATTTGACAGTATATATATATATATATATATATATATATATATATATATATATATATATATATATATATATATATATATATATATATATATATATAGACACACACACAGTGCATACCATAAGTGAATGCCTTAATTAAAAAAATGAGGAAAAATCCAACCTTTAAGGACACCAATTTTCTTTGTGAATGAACAATGTATCGTAAATAAATAAATGTTCTTCCTTAAAATACAGGGGGCATAAGTAT
>NC_053122.1:9106963-9269463 GCF_010015445.1 Perca fluviatilis
TAGTGAAGTACTGATTAGTGAAGCTTCAAGGAGACAGTGTTTTTAAAAAGCACAATGTGTGCAAACATAACTAACAAATGTTGCATTATCGGGTAGATGGGGAATCATCTTTCAAGTCTTCTGCCTTCCAGAGATGTGTTTCTACTGTAATATGACTATATTTTTAACAGGAAACCTTCCACCAGTCCCTTTAACATGCACTTTTCCAAAACCTTTTTAAGCCTCACAACGCCTTAAATGGTCATGGTCTACACATTTGATGTTGATCTTTGTTAGGCTGGAAATATTCTTTGGGTTTCCTAATCTGTGGACATGTATATTCCAGGTTGCAATAAAAAATATTCCATATATCCATGACTATAAAGTCATACCCACAGAGAATCATTTATCTATGTATAGCCCCTTTTACACCTGCACTGCAACCCTGAACTTATCTAGATATTACCCAGAGGAGCTGTATATGAAAACCAAATGTCCAAATCAGTTGCACCGGACATTAAACAGACTTTAGCATGCCAGCTCCCTAGTACAAAGTCTGTGTAATGTCCGACTGAGCCCAAAGTGTGGATAGAGTCATTGTGTGGAGAATTCACAGCGAGCGAGTGGGTGTGTTGATGACGTTTTTATCATGTGGCTGGCGTGAAAACTGCAGAGAACAAAGATCCGAGGGCGAAGAAGAAGAAAGGCGCATATATGACGAGAGTTATTCAGCTAGTTCAGCAGCATTGTGTCTGTAGCAAATATTTCTTTAACGTCCCCATCACTCAATCCCAACTTGTGTTGTAACTGCTGTGCATCCTGGTTTATTTCCTGCTCCTGTAGGTAAACAGGTCTATGTACCTTTTCACTGACGTATTTCTCCCTGAATGATTGTTGATCGTTGGTGGAAAAAGGCAACTGTAGAGAGAAACTCTTGTTCTTTGGTTGGGAGGAACTCTTCTGCCATCAATCCTTACTGCTGATGCTGCTTATATTTGATTCCAGATCCAGTCATTTCACCACCTGATGAAAGTCATTAATACAAAAATATTGATTAGTGCAGCTTTAAAGGTCCCATGACATGGTGCTCTTTGGATGCTTTTATATAAACCTTAGTGGTCCCCTAATACTGTATCTGAAGTCTCTTTTATATAGACCTTAGTGGTCCCCTAATACTGTATCTGAAGTCTCTTTTATATAGACCTTAGTGGTCCCCTAATACTGTATCTGAAGTCTCTTTTATATAGACCTTAGTGGTCCCCTAATACTGTATCTGAAGTCTCTTTTATATAGACCTTAGTGGTCCCCTAATACTGTATCTGAAGTATCTTTTATATAGACCTTAGTGGTCCCCTAATACTGTATCTGAAGTCTCTTTTATATAGACCTTAGTGGTCCCCTAATACTGTATCTGAAGTCTCTTTTATATAGGCCTTAGTGGTCCCCTAATACTGTATCTGAAGTCTCTTTTATATAGGCCTTAGTGGTCCCCTAATACTGTATCTGAAGTCTCTTTTATATAGACCTTAGTGGTCCCCTAATACTGTATCTGAAGTCTCTTTTATATAGACCTTAGTGGTCCCCTAATACTGTATCTGAAGTCTCAGATCGGCTCATCTGAGCTTTCATTTTCTCAAAGACAGAGCAGGATACCCAGGGCTCGGTTTACACCTATCACCATTTCTAGCCACTGGGGGACCATAGGCAGGCTGGGGGAACTCATATTAATGTTAAAAAAAACCTCATAAAGTGAAATTTTCATGCCATGGGACCTTTAATAGATAAGACTGGCAAAACTCAACTCTATATTTTTTGTTATTGTCACCAAATGTCACAAAAAGACCAAAACCAATGCTGTGATAATCTGTGTTTTAGTATTTTAAGACTTTCCTACCCTGTCTGTGGCACTCAGCCACAAGCAATTGGTTCCTACGGAAGACCTAAATCTTAAAAAAAAAAAGAGAAAAGGCTCACAAACGTATAGTTCTATTTTTTTTTTAAAGGGCTCATTCATTTCCAAAAACAAATGGTCATTGTGGTATTATTAAACATTACTCAAACAGGAGGAAATAATGCATTTGTTAGACTATTTTCAGCTGCGGATTAATCCACATTTGGTGCTCTAGTGAGTATTTGTGGCAGTAGGACAGTGAATGTAGGATTAAATGAAAATAAACAACAGCGTGTGTTCAGGGTAATGATGGGACTCACAAGAGACATATTACTGTTAAATAAAAAAAATGGTCCGTAGTATCAAGGGATCCAAAACACTGGCACATTTCCCATTGTGCAACTTGATAGCATAATGGAAAATGTCCGTTAGCTCGACTAGCTTACTAGTCATAATGAGTTTAGTGTAAAATTGGATTTTAGATTGGAAAATCTGGACTTTTTTGATTTGGTATCTAGATTTGAAGATCTGGATTATCATCAACATGGTGTACATTATGTTGGACAGTAAGGCAAGGATATTCACTAATCTGGGCAAATTCATTACAAATTAGCTGGCAGAGCACTGCCTGGCAAGCCAGTGAGCAGTGATATAGATGCAGACAGAGCCGTGATGCCAGCAGAGCTGCTTCTGACTGAAGAGCTTACAGAAACAAAGGCAGGCTTTGTCCCACTATATCACTGTTGCTCTGCATATTAATATAATATAATTGAACAATATTTGCAACCCTTTAGAGTGTATTTAGTAAACATTGACATGCAGTGGTTTTGACAAATCAATAGCTTGAAAACAATAATTACTCTATTTAAAATAAATCCAATTATTTCACCACGGCTTCAAATATCTTACAAGAAATGACATTTATAATTAATGTATATATAGTGTATAATGTGTATCACTGGACGTATGGAATATATGATCTTGTAATTTCTAAATAGTTGCAAGGACCTTTAATACACCGCCAGAAATCTAGTAATCAGATTTCTTTCTAATTTCCTTGAAGGAGAAATGAGGGTAGAAGACTGCATGCTGGGTTTGTGGTTCAGTATGTGTGCGCTTGTGTGTGTGTGTGTGTGTGTGTGTGTGTGTGTGTGTGTGTGTGCGTGTGCATGTGTGTGTGTGTGTGTGTGTGTGTGTGTGTGTGTGTGTGTGGGGGGTATGGGGCGGCTGGTGGATTTCACGTCCCACTTCCTCCAGCAACGCGATTAGGCCAGACGTCTGTCACACACACACTCCACCTCTCTCTCTACTGTCTGCTAGAGTAAACACACCCTCACTCACACACACAAACACACATACATGTTTGTATTACTATTCATGTGAGGACATTCTATGGACTTACATTTAGTACATGCTGCCAGTTGCTTTTTAAAGGTGCAGTAGTTTCCAAGTACAAGTGTGAGCACCTCATGACAATATATTAACACTAAGACAAATAATGGTTGGCCTCTTCATTGCTTTAATGGTACCGCCAAGTCAAACTCGTTAAAACATGTCTTCATCTGGAGAGGTCCAGTACACACAGGGCCAATCAACAGTGACCGCCCACTTTTTGAACGGCTCTAGTTCCGGAAGTGATTTTCACCAATCAATATCAATCCACTGACGTTTCATTAAATGCTTAAATAAAGGGTTTTAAACCTGGAACCAAGCCAACCAGCTACGAGATGAATCGTGACAACAAAACATTTGATTCAGCTCAAAAGAACATTTTGAAAACGGCAAAAAAGGCAAAGATACAAGACTGTGTAGTTGACGATCATAGACCTGAATGGTAGCAGCTCACTAGCCGTTTGCAGGCGCAGTAAACGTTTCCATGGTAACAGCATGCTCTACCAATCAGAGACACCGCTGTTACGGTTAGGATTGTGGGTAGTGTTGTACTTCTCCATGGCATCGCAAATAAAAACATGTTTTTCTTAAAACAAGGTTTATTTCATTCGAACTTCTGGCTTCCACAGGAGCATGAACCTTGTAGCTCGTGGTAACTCTACCTGGGATGGTTTAGACGACGTGGCTAGTAATCAAAAGCCTTATGGAGAAAACAAATACGATTTTCACTTCTGGAATCACACGGTTGAACCAGAGGATTTCTAATAAGGGGAGAAGTTCCACTCTTGCGGTACTTCTGGCTTCTGAACTGGTTGCAGTTCCACCAGAGTTCCACTGGGGGGTGATCGCAGGCGAGTGCAAAATGATTGGGACTCTATGGTAGCCTAGAAATCTAGACGCACCCTAGCGGCAGCAAAATAATTTTGCAGCCAGGGTCAGTCTAGGCACTCTCCGTTGACTTGCGAGCTAGAAAAACCAAACTCTGGTCAGGCCAATCACATCGTGTATAGAGTCGGTGGGCGGGGCTTATGGCTGCTGCTGCTGCTGGTGAACAGCGGTCTTCTGGAAGACTTGGAGTTCAGCTTTTCTTTGAGAAAAGAAACAAAGAACGGCACTGAAATCATTCTTAAAAAAGGAAGATGTGTTCGGAGTTTTGCCGACCGGCTACGGCAAAAGTTTAACTAGCTTCGCTATCTTCTTCGTTGCTCTGCCTGGTTGGAGCGCTATCCTATTGCTTGCGGAGGGAATTTGAAAGACAACTGTTTATCCCGCCCATCGGACCCAACATCTTGATGTGGGTCTGGCTTGTCAGGCGAACTCTATGAGATATACCCCTCAAAATCCACTTTTCTCAGGATTAAATTTTTTGTCTAGTAATTTGAATGTTGCATTCGAAAGGGGAGGCTAAGAAAATACACACTGCTGGGTGTGGCTTTTTTCTTCTAAAAAGCCTTTTAAAATGTCAATGATGTCATACACATCATACGGCCAGAGATACTGCTTTACGGCAAGCTCTGAGTCACTTCCTTTGTTCTTATGAGGCATGACAACACAGCTGACAGGTTAGGCTCTCCCTGTTAATACACGTGCTAGAAAGAGGTTTGCTAATGTTTTAAAGACCACGTTGGTCCCGCTTCGGATGCCATCAAGCGGGATCTCCGGTCGTAATCAGTCCTTCGCTGACCAATCAGCATTCATTAGCAGAATGCTAGCGTGTTATGGGCAACAACGACTCAACCTGTAAGAAATCAAAAGGACAAAAGTACTCGTTCATTCAACTTTTTCGACCTATAATCCATGTTGTACTTGCAAAAACTACAATCAAATCTGAGATTTGTCAACGGCAATCAGGCGAAAGAGACAAATTTAGAGTCCCATTCATTTAGGCTCTCCGTAGACCGGCTCTGGTTGAACCCCATTAAAGTTCACGAGTGACCACATGATCTAAACCAACCAATGGCAAAACTGAGGAGGCAGGCTCCCTCTGGGTCCAGCACCAAAGCAAGAGCATGTTTGTGTTTTTCATCTCAACACCAAGATGGATGGCAGAGTTTGACTTATTTTTAGATTGCTGGTGTGAGATTTATTTAAGGAAGTGCAGCAAGTATGTAAGTCATCAATCTTTATGTAATAAATCTGCAACTTATTTTTCCACATTATCAGGATAGATTTCTTTCATTCTAGATACAAGGTTCAACAGACGTTACTGTAAATATAAAAATGTTGAGAACTTAAGTTTTATATAGACGGTTAGTCTGACAATTGCTTGTGAGCTTTTACACAGAAAAGAAACATGCATGTATTGTATTGTATGTCCCATATACTGTATACAGACATCCCACCACTCGAATGCATCGTACATGAGTTTAGTTTTAAGCTGGTAGTTTCTTGGTACAAGAAAAGAACGGCCAAAATCTTGCATATATTGTCCAGTTTCACTCTCTGTTTCTCTCTCTCTCTCCCTCACACACACACACACACACACACAGTGGGGGTCTGGCTGTCAGTTTGTGTTTTGTCAGCAGCTCCAGTGGGAGAGAGGCCATTTCTGATGGCTGGCTGGAGTGCACGCACGCACACCACACACACACACACACCCACACCCACACACACACACACACACACACACACACACACAGAGGAGCCTGGCAATTTCCTGTTTTATTTCACCTCCATTTGACCTGAAATGTTACTTCAACTCTGTTTTCCTCTTAAATGCTGACACAAACTGCAAACTGTTTCATGACATCTAATCAAATAGTTGGTTTATTCCTTCACACGGTCTGCTCTCACTGCCGTGGTCCAGTTATACGTAATGACCATTAAGGCCTCTAGGGGCCGCAAACAGGCCTTTAAGACTCCTGTAACATAAAGTTGTATTTACTCAATATAGAAAATGTCCTTCTTGCTTTTTCCTATTCTACTTTTTGTATGAAAACAGCTAATTGTTTCTACTAATATATCCTTTCACATCGGACACATTTCTACACAAAATTACACCACACTTTATGATTTCAGATTCTCAAATGTGAGGATTTGCTTCTTTTTTTGGTCATATAATGGTAGTCAACTGTAAAAGTTTGGGTTTTTAATATATGGTCCCCTAAAACAAGGAATTCTAAGACACCACAGGCTCTGCGACATAATGGTAATTTTTCACTGTTTGACATTTAATAGACAAAATTTAATCGAGAAAATAATCACATTAATTAATAATGCAACTAACTTTAGTTGCAGCATTAATTTCCACTGAGAACCAAAAGGTGCAACTCCTTTATTTATTTTTTTAAATCCCTTTAGAGTCTGGTTTAAAGTCTGACACTGTGGGCTCCCCTCAGACAGAATGAAGCCCAGTCAGTTAGTCAGCTTTGGGCTACAACTTGAGCTATGTTTTTAGGAGTGGGTCTATTTTGTTAGCATCTTGCACACGTGCACAAGGTCAAGGTAATATAGTCCCGCTTATGGTTTTGTGCTATTCCATTGCTTGACAGTTGGTGGCTCCAACGTGCAAGGAAGAAGATTACTGCGAATAAGTGAAGGGGAATGTAAAATTTGGGTTTCAAATTCTTCAAAAAACCCCCCATCTTTGCAGATGTTTAAGGAAGGAAATGCAGTAGATATATTGTCTGTCAGGCTTAAATGATACACACAATGCATTTGAGCAAGAAAGACTGAATGTAAAGACAACTTTGTTAAACTCCAGTGTACCTTTATCTCAAGGTCCACTTAGCTTTTTCTTGAGATTTAACCACTTCTTAGTCTTCAACAGCCACGTTCGCATAGTTGCTTTTGAGCAGACATTGAGTTAAGTTTTCCCATGTTTGATCTGAAGTAATTACTGAGAGAAGTAAGGTTAAAAGTCAGTGGCATTCCCTGACATTCAATAACTTCCTTGGAAAACTTATCCAAGTCCCTGTTTGGTCCTCTCTGGAATGAAACAAACATGGAAGCTCACTTGGACCATATGTACACACTGATCCGAACAAACGCTGCGTTGTATCTGTAGCAGCAGGGTAGGAAGTATCATCAGTCAGCTGGTTTTAGTTTAGCTGGTTCAGTCTGATCTCATCCTGGAAACAAGTGTTACACTAAACGCCATCAGAAAGTCTTCCTAAAAAGAACAGAGGAGTGAAACAAATAATGAGATGCAAGCGACAGTTTGGTTTCCTAGGCGAATATCATGATTCACTTTTATTAAAAGCATCATAGCTACAATTCATCATACATGATGTCTCAAAAACAAAACAAAAAACAAAAACCAAAAAGACAAACACCAAAAAAAAAAAAGAGGAAATAAAAACATTTACATGGTATGTCTGTAAACTTCAAGGCTAGATAAGAATTTTGAGGTAATGCTCTTCAGCTTGCTGGCTAAAAGTAACAAAAAGTCCATTTATTTTCAAGAAAAGTAGCTAAGTAATAAAGGTACCTGATTATTTTAACTCTTTAACACCAGTGCATCAACAGGAACAGAGTGAGACAAAATTGATTGCAGTACTTATTTGTCATCATTTACAGTTTTAGTTTAGATTTTCTATTCATACGACACTTGTGGTTATTCATATAGTGTGAGTGTGTGTGTGTGTGTGTGTGTGTGTGTGTGTGTGTGTGTGTGTGTGTGTGTGTGTGTGTGTGTTGGGAGAGTGATGTTGGGACATTCAAAAGCTGCCTTGGTTATTGCTGTCTCAGCATTACACAGGACAACACGGAACTTGAAGGGGAAGGTGTCTTCCAGACAGCAAAAACTGATCTCTCCCCCTCCGTCCCAGTTCTCTCTCTGCATCTGCTGGGCTGGCTGTGATGGCAAATGTTAATGACCTGGCCACAGTGTGTGTGTGTGTGTTTGAATGCATTTTCAAATATTTCAACCCCTTGCAGCGCTCGACTTATCTTTGAAACTTGAACTGGCCTCGGAAAATGGAAACAAATCAAGCACTGCCTGCACTTTTCAAGTATTTAAAACCTACTCCGCGACCCGAGTTGAACTTCATATAGAAACTTGTGAATGAGTTTCAACAGAGTTTCCAACTCCGTTGAAAGTGTGTCTCCGTCCCGTTTCGGCCAGGCCTGGTGTCAGTGTGTGACTAGAGAAACAGTCTTAAAAGAGAAGGTCACTAGGGAGCAGCACTTGGTCTGACACTATCGCGATATGAAGAAAAAGAAAAAAAAAAAAATACAAATAAATGGATTTTAATGTGGCAGCGACTGGGAAAAAAATCAACCATCTCATGTGCCTCCTTTTAAACAATAAACCTGAAACATCACATCCCTGTGTGGACCACCTCCAAATCCATTCACAGAATCCTCCAAACGGGGACGGCTGGTTTCAGCGGCATGAAGCGGACCAATCAAAAGGCCTGATTGGTGGCAGACCCAGCCTGCCTGCCACTCCTGAGCCAAAAACCAGCCGCCTCGAAAAGAGAGACAGGATTCAGATGTGGCAGTGGAAAGACTCTAGACTGGTATTCAAACAGTGTGGGACTGAGTTTAACAGTATTGGTTCAGTGTGCACGCACACACGCACATAAACGCAAAAAAAAATAAAAGGAAATCCGCTGCAGGGACGAGTCCTCCCCAGAAACAGTCACATAACAGAGAGGGTTAGTGTAGTGGTGGACATCTGAACGTGCGTGTGTGCATGTGTGTGCAGCTAATGATCAAGTATGTGTTGGAATATGCGTGTTGTGGTAGTCAGTGTGTGAGACTGAGTTTTAGGCCAGTCTGGTTTCGTTTTTTCCTCCTCAAGAGTCTACCTGGTCTGATATGTGAGAACTTAAACATCTGCTCTGAAACCGAACAGCTCAATCTACTCCATTACCCACAATTCATTTTTGCAGCAGCTTCGTCAGACAGACAGCCGGGTTAGCTGTAATGCTTTTTTAGAGAACCGATGCTAGAAGAAGCGCCACCAGCAGGCGTTCCTTCTCTTCTTGATGAGATGCTGCCAACAACAACAAAACAGTCCAGACTAAGAGGGAAGCAACAATAAAGATTTGAGAGCTGAAAGCAGCAATAATAATAATAACAACAATAATAATAATAGTACTATTGGAACCTTGTAAAGTCCTAGTTGCAGGATTGTGAGAAAAGTGTGGGTGCACCATTCACAGTGCACACAGGTCAACCAGACAGGAAGAAAGTCTTTAAAGAGGAGCTGAACTCTGAGCGAGCGGCTGTGAGGATTTTCCCTGACTACACTATCGATCAGAGAGATTTAACTTAAAACACACACACACACACACACACACACACACACACACACACACACACACACACACACACACACACACACACACACACACACACACACACACACACACACACACACACACACACACACACACACACACACACACACACACACACACACACACCTCATTCTCTCTGACGCATAGTAAATATACCTGGTCAAAAAAATAACAAAAGAGTGAGAGAAATCATCAACAACAATGTAAAGGGGAGAAAAAAAAAAAAAAAAAAACAGGATTCATAATAGTTTGGATATTTCTGGTGGAGGCGTGTAAACGTGGCGAGGGAGAGGGGAGGGGGAGGTCAGAGGTACGGAAATGTCCAAGGCCAGTCAGTTTGGGGTTTTATTTCAGTCACTCTTGTCCTTCTGTGAAGATGCCGCTGCCTCCTCCTCCTCCTCCTCCTCTTCACCCATCCTTCCATCCTCCAGGGCTGAATCATCGCCTCTCGTCTCCTCCTCCGCTCCATTCTCCTTTTCCTCAGCCAAGTCACTCTCTCCTCCTCCCTCCAAATCCTCCTCTCCTGTGGTTTTAAGCCCCCCCTTCTCCTCCTCCTCGTCCTCCTCGTCCTCCTCCTCGTCCTCCTCGTCTCTTGGGGGGTTTGTGGTCACAACGTTGCCCCCCAGCGCTCCAGCCATGGCGTTCTGCAGCTCGGCCAGGGTGGAGGCGGTGGGGAAGCCGGGCAGACTGAGCCCCCCGAGGCCTGGAGGTAGGAACATGGAGGGGTAGAGGAGGCCGGGGGCCATGGTGGAGAGGAGGAAGGGGTTGAACGCCAGGGAATTGGCTGACATGCCGGCTGCAGCTAACAGGGCCGCGGCGTCACCGTTGATGGATGCCTCCGCTGATGATTCAGCAGCTGGGATCTGAGCTCCGGTTGCATCATTAACAGATTTCTCAGCCCCTCCCTTGCCCCCTTTCTCCTTCTTCCTCGCCTTCTTCTTCTTCACTCCTTCCTCATTACCATCAGCAGCCTCCTCCTCCTCCTCGTCTCCCATCTCTTCGTAGTCCTCTCCCTCTTCTTTTTCCTCTCCATCTCTCTTCCTCTTCGTCGTCCCTGCCTCATCACTCTCTCGTCCCTCTCCCTCCATTGTTCCGTTGGTGTTCCGTGAAGTGTCAGCGATGGCGTTTGAGGCGGAGGCCGCAGCTGCTGCCAGGTTACCTCCAAACAGCCCGCCTAGGCTGAACATGTTTGGGAGGCCGGCCATGTTGGACAGGCCTCCGATGCCGGGCAACATAAGGGGCATCATGGAGGCGGCCGCGGCGTTGGCAGCAGCGTGCTTGGGGTCGGTGGTGTGAGGGAAGGCCATCAGACCAGCAGCCAGCTGAAGAGACTGAAGGCTCTGGAGGGACGACAGGTCCATCCCTCCAAACAGACTGTTCAACAGCAGAGGGTTGATTCCTCCTGCAGACACACACACACACACACGGCAGGGTAAAAATGAAGCTCTTCAGCACAAACACCAACAGTGTGTGTGTTTATAAAAAAAAAAAATGCCCAAACTGATACTTTTAAAAAGAAAAAAAAAAAAAAAAAAAGTATATATTTAAAAAAAAAAATAAAAAATAAAAAAAAGCACAAGACGAGCACAAACCGACAGTAAAGAACGACTTGTTTATTGCTAAGGCCATATGGTCAAAATAAAAAAAATTTAAATGTAATGATTGAAAAATTAAATGTATTAAAAATGTAACAACAATAACTTATTTCACCAGTAAATGACAAAAACAACCACTAGATGGAAAAGGGGTATTTTACAATAACTCTGAATGCACCACGAGGCTGGAGAGTTTCAAGTGAACACACCGTCTGTTTTTCCGACAACGGCAGCTGCAGACTGTTACGTCTCGGTGTTTAACGTTAGCTGTCAGCGTTTTAACCGTGTTTAATCCAGCTGCTAGCTAACGGTAGGCTAACGTTAGCTGCTGCCAAGTGTATTATGTTAACTAGCGTCACGTGCAGCGATGCTTCTGTTGCCTCGGACGTCCGTTTCGGAGCATCAGAGGGCGGCGCTGGCTAGGGCTGCACAATATTTTGTTACATCGTCTACATCGCGATGTGAGCAATGCGCGATAGTCACATCGCAGGACGTTGCGATGGTGACGCAAAAACTTTTTTGCTGCTTGATAGAAAAGTAAACTTTCACCGTTCTCCTTTTACATGATCGTTAGCGGCCGAGCCTTTCCCCTTTAAGACAGGTAGCCATGTGGGCAGCGTGTGTATGTGACGTAACGTTAGTCCGATGGGGGTTGTTATGGGAAGTGAAGCTCTCCGTGTGTAGTAAAGTAGCGTAAGCAGAAGCTGCCGGTAGGTAGCTGCCGCTTACGCTACTGTCACGCTGCAGGTAGTGAAGCTGCAGTGGTCAGTGTGTTATGTTGGCTAAAAAGACGAACTAAATCACCTGAATAATGCAACATTACCACGGCGACTCCCGGGCCATTTTTCACCGCATAAAGCTGCTACCAGCCAGGCTAAAGCTAATATAGTTAGCCTAAAGAAAAAAAACGACTAACGTTACGGTTTTGGAGCTGCGACGCTGGAAACATAACTCTAATCTACAGCAGAAGTCTGTGTCTGATATAACGTAATTTACACTGATTCAAGTGTTCTTAGATACACAGTTTGTTACTACATTACATGTCATTTAGCTGACGCTTTTATCCAAAGCGACTTACAATTCTTACATATCAGAGGTCACACACCTCTGGAGCAACTAGGGGTTAAGTGTCTTGCACATTGGTTGATGTATCGCATTGGGAATCGAACCCGGGTCTACCGCACCAAAGGCATTTGACATATCCACTGCGCCATCACCACCCCTGTTACTAGTGTGTGACATGCAGGCTCTGCATGCACAGCAAACCACCAATCACAATCTATGTTGATCAATGTATCAAACAACCAAAGCAGGCCCCGCTAGTCGACCACAACCTAAAATTTAGAGGAAGCAACATGCATGCATTATTACTATCATTCACTTTAGCCTGGATTGATAGAATAGCCTACAATGGGGTCATGTCAGTCAACCGGTGTATTTAACTACCTAATGTCCCTCTCCAAAATCTCTTCAGAAGAGTAGTCACAGTGCTTGCTTGCTTTGGTGTTTGTAAAGTATTAAAGTTCATCAAGAATGGTTCACATTCATTTTTATTTTCTATTTAGATGCCCTCCCCTACAAAATCACCCCAGTAGTCAAGAATGATATATTATTTTTTATTAGTCATATTTTTTCATATTGCGAGATATAGCGCAATGTAAGTTTTTTCCAAAATCGTGCAGGCCTAGTGCTGGCATTTCAGTAGCACCGAAATCCGTGTTACTATTCGGTCTGGTAGATACCGGTTGTTAAGGCACCGGTGCTGTATAAGCACGGGGTTTCGGTACCCAACCCTGACGGCAGACCTACTGCAAGACCAAGGTTAAAAATATTGTGTCTTTACTTAACATACATGTGGATTATGTGTGTGTTGAACTGGTTGCTTTAGCTGTAGTGTGTACCTGCAGATGAAACAGCAGAGGCCAGCGATGCCTGGGCAGCCTGAGCTGCTGCTGCTGCCTGGGCAGCGGCAGCTGCCTTGGCAATCTCAGATTTCGGTCGTCGCCCCCGACGACGGACGCCCTCCTCTCTGACTACAGGGCCGGTCAGAAGGCGGTCAAACATGGCTTCTGGAAGGAAACCCTGTGTGGAGGACGATTTTAGGTTAGAAAACAAATTCAATTCACAACGGAACTGCAAGCTAGCAATTGGAGAAGGTTGGGCCCAGAGGGGCTATACAAGGAAACAATAACGCAACAATTTCCATTCATAACCACCATTTCTGAAGAAACATTTAGTACACAGTGAAATCAGTAGGCCAGTTGTTACAAAGATGTAACTGTTCATAGGTTGTGTCCTGCTTACTAACCGACTGTTTCACGATGTCCGTCCAATCAGGGGCGATGGAATACTCTGGGTTCTCCAGTAACCATCTGGGAAGCTCCTTCATTGGTGGAGCCATGGCCCCGCCCATCTGTGGAACAGAAAGATGAAAAGGAGTTTATCATGGAAAATAAGTTCATGTACTTTCAACATGTAGACCAGTGGTTCTCCAACTTTTTTCAATAATGTACCCCTTTTGAAATATTTTTTCAGCAGATTACCCCCTGAAAAGTGCGGTAGAAAAAAAAAAAACTATATATAAAAAAAGATGTACAATTCAGCGCTGCGCCTGTTTAGGCTAAACAACAACCTTGTAATTGAAACACTTAAATGCTAGCCTACTTTTTAAATGTTTAGAGTCCATCACTAAATGTATTTGTTATTATAGTATAATTATTTTAGGAATTATGCATTAAAAAAAAAATCTCACATACCCCCTGCAGTACTCCAAAGTAACCCTAGTACCCCATTTGATAAACACTGATAACCTTGGCTTTTCGATTTGGATTATGATTATTATTAGCACATGTAATATAACTGTTTTGAATGGAGACTCCTGATGTGTGCCAGCTTACCTTGCGTCCATTGCGTCTGTTCACCACAGGCACTCTCTCGTCCCCAGTCAGGGTGTTGATGTCTATCTTGTTGGGGTTTCGACAGCGATGGCGCTTCTGCTTGGGCTTAGAAAACTGAGACAGCAGTAAATCTTCACTCTTCTGTCATAGGAAGACAAAAAACAGAGCGGTAGGTGTGAATAACTTGTGGCTTAGAGAAAAGACGGCAGGAATAAACAGCAGCAACAAATCATTTTGACATATTCCTGGATTAGGTTCACACTAAAATGACTAAAGGTGAAGGACAAAAAAAAATCTATTAAAGAAAATCAGGAAGACGTACTGGTGTGAACCCAGTCATGTCCATGGTGTATGTTGGGTGCTGCCTCAGCCACTCTCCTAGCTCTTTGTTGGAAACGGCTGCCTCTTCCTCCTCCAGACTGCCCGAGGCAAGAGATCTGGCACTGGGGCTCTGCTCTGGGACGGTGAGGGGTCTGTGGGCATGGGCAGCATCCTGAACCCCCTCCACACCTGAAACCTTTGTCCCATCACCATCATCCTGAATGTCCAAGAGGGACACAGAGAATGGAGGAGAAGGAAAGACGCATTTCAGTCAGAAACCTCACAATTGAAAGGTTTATTGTAACAGCAGAATATTGTGTTTGGCGGCCAGACTCCGACCTCATCCATCCCCAAAGATTGGGTTTACATGAGATATTGGGGAGTGATGATAAAGAAGCTTCCCCCTGGCTGGAGCCTGCAGGTGGATGCTGGGGTGGAGGTGGGGCTTACAGAGCAGTCAGCAATATGGGAGCAGGGCAGCAGCGTCACTGATGAGCAGCTTAAATAGAACGCCAAATTGATGGGGTGTGTTTAGTAAATGATGCGGCGTGTGAAGCGTGTCACACATGTATACAGCGGTGCAGCTCCAGTTGCCTGCCTGGACTAGCTCGCTGGCGTCGCCCCATTTATTGTAGATACTCATACCATCTTGTTTTGTGTTGGTGCGATGCTGACAACGTTACTGTCTATTAAAAACACACACATACCGCTCCTGCTCTCTTGTTGCCCATGAACAACAGCTCCAGGCCTTCCACATTTTTCCTGCGGCCCCGCCTCCTCCTCATGATGGGCAGGTCAGCCTCCAGTGAACCATTGGCTCTGTGTCCGGAGGGCGGGGTTTGCTGGAGCAACTCCATCTGGGCTTTGAGGGAGGGGCTTGTCACCAGGGCACTGGGGAAGCCGGCCAATGAGGGAGAGGCCTTGTGGTGATGGTGCATACCCTGAGCAACAAATCACATCAGTTTTAGTTCATTGACTTGACTTTGCTTTAATGTAAAAATTACAGTAACATATTAGTTTCTTGTAGGATCATCCTAAGGAACTCAATGGTCTGAGTGTGAGTTTATGCGAGCACCTTGGTGAGGTCTATAGCCTGGCTCTGGGACTCGACAGCAGAGTGGCTCTCTCTCAGCTGAGCCACCATCTCCATTAGGTTACGTCTCTTGGCGGCCCTCTCTGCCTCAATCTCAATCTTCCTCCTCCTCCTCCTCCTCTGTCGAGGCACTGTCAGGCTCAGAGCGTCCTCCTGCAACATCAGGGTAACAGTCACACCTGTGTCTGCCTAACAGCAGCATCTTACCTTGGAGCTCGTCATATTATTGCTACTGGTACTTCAGCAACATTTAGCAATGATGTTAGCAGTATCTTTATTTACAAAAAGAGTGCTAAAAGTATGATTCTAATTTTAGTGTGTGTGTGTGTGTGTGTGTGTGTGTGTGTGTGTGTGCGCGCAAACACTCACATGAACCTGTGGTGATAGTGTTTTATCCTCACTCCCACTGTAAGGTGTATGGATGCCGGCCATTGTCAGCTCTGCTAGGCTGCGCCTCTGCAGCGGGCTCTCTGTCACCGTGGCTACGGCCGCTGGGGTTACTGTGGAGCCATGGCCTGGCAACATGTTACTGGGGAAGTCAAAGATGTGGCGTCTGTTGACAGGCCACTTGCCCTTCAGGACGGCCTCGCAGATGTTATCCATCCTGTTGATCATCACTCGATCCTGAAGGGTGGAGAGAATGGAGAGAGGTAATGACGGACTATTCTAGAAAGTGCGGTTCCTTCTCAAATAGTTCCCACTACAGCATTTAAAGTTACAGGCTTATATTAGAGACATGCCTTCTATTTGATTCTATTTTACCAAAAAAACACCCATGTTGACGAATAAATTTCCAGCACTAATACCATCAGTACAACAACTGAGTCATGTCATACATCGCACTCTGCTGCCTTGAGTTTCTCTTTTTTTTACGATTATTTTTTGGGGCATTTTTAGGCCTTTAATGACAGGACAGCTGAAGAGATGAAAGGGGAGAGAGAGGGGGGGGGAATGACATGCAGCAAAGGGCCACAGGTTGGAGTCGAACCCAGGCCCGCTGCGTCGAAGAGTAAACCTCTATATATTGGCATCCACTCTACCAACTGAGCTATCCGGATGCCCCGAGTTTCTCTTTTAACAAAAACATTGTTTTCATTCAAAACTCGCTGCACAGATGTTCCACATATAAAGCCTGTAAAAGGTTCAAAGTGTTGACTGGAGCTTAACAACGATTGGAAAAACAGCAGTGTAGAAGCAACTGAACTGAGCGAATGACAACTGGGTGTTTATGCCTTGGGTTTATTAGCGACTGGCCTTAATTTGTAACTCACCTTAGGCCAGAATGAGAAGGTGTAAGCGCGGTCCTGTAAGGCCTGCAGCGTCGAGGTTTCCGGCAGGTCGTCGGGGCAGAACCCATCTCTGGTTTCGTTTTGAGCAGACGTGCTCAGAGATGCGATACTCTCCTCATCAAAGTTCTTCTGCTCTGACGCAGCACTCGCTGTGTGGAGAGAGGGAAAGTCACATTGCCACTCTTAATTAAAAAGGGTTTCCAAATTGTTATCAGGGGATCTAAATTCATTTCATTCTCTCGCCCCTGGAACTTATTAAAACACTTCCAAGTCATGAGGGGAAACCCCAGAAATAGGCCTGTGACTGAGTGTGGTGTCAGCAATGATGGGGGCCGACAACCAGGGAAAATAAACTGGTTAACAAAAGGGATTATAATAAACAAGAGTACAGCTAAAACAAGACAATTGAGACCTCTATGTTGTGTAAAAGCTACATTAAGAACTTCACATCATCATCTTCCTAGTTAACCAAATCCTAAACAAAAGTGTGAACACTGTGCCCACAGAGACCAATGACTCAGACTATAACTCCAAGCTAATGACAAAGCAATAAACTTTCCCCTTACCTTCAGCCTGAGAGGATTTCTCTGATTTGTCATCTTCATCCATCCTCTCTTCCTCTTCCTCCTCTGGGCTTTTCTCTGTGTCAGCTGACTTTGGAGATTTAGGAGACTCTGGGTTCTCCCTCTCCTCTCTGTCTTCCTGCTCAGAAGCCTTGTGGCCCAGTTGTGCTTTAGGAGAGGCGTCGGGATGTTCAGTGGTCGTCTCCCTCTGGTCCCCGAGAGAGTCAACAGGAGTCAAACTCTTCTCTTCTGTTAAGTCTTTGTCTTGGTCATCTGCTGGCGTGGAAGTCTTGTCTCCTTCTCCACTCTGCTCTTCTTTCTGCTTTTCCTGCTCCTCTTTTTCTACTTTTGGCTGGACCTCCTCTTCTTTTTCTTCTTCTTTCTTCACCTCCTTTCTCAGTGAAGCAGCGATTTCATCTTTCCCTTCTCGGTCCTCTCCCTCATGTTCCTTCTGTTCAACAGGAGTTTCAGTCTTGGTACATGGAATGTCGTTGGCATCTCCTTTCTCCATTTCCATTTCCACCTCCGTCTTCACCTCCTTCCCTTCTCCCTCCTCCTCTTTAGCTGCATCAACGGCAATTTTGGCAGAAGCCGCAGCGCTCGCCAGCTCTGCGGAGGTGAGGAGGGGTGCAGGGATGCTTTCTGTTGCTCCCATCCCCACTTTGGTGACCTCTCCCTGGACTCCCATGCTGACACCAGGCCCTCGCTGGCTTGTAAATCGCTGGTGGGCGTCCAGAAAGGCCAAGGTAGGGTCGTTTAAGATGTGATAATCTGTCCGGCTTACGCCGTGCTTAGAGGCCCCCAAGATGAGGTCCCGGTCGTGGCGGCCACACTCCCACCACTCCGGGAGGTCTTGGGAGGGCTGGCAAAGCTTGAGGCGCTCAGAGAGCAGTGGGTGGGGGAGAACCTGCTCACGGATGCGACGTAGCAGCTCGATGCGGTACAGGGTGCGAGAGGCACGCTCCTCTGTGATGGGGTCGATGATCAGCGTTGGGTCTGGGAGTTCTAACGAGGTAAAAGACAGAGACCGTCCTCAATAATTTTTCTCAAGAACATGCAAACAAACTTTATTTGTTGTTATTTTAGTGACGGAGCAACTGCACAATACATAACGATCAAAATACCCCTTTGCGCCTTGCAGTAACCGTAAGCAATTCATTTTCCTCTTACCTGTATCAGTTTTGACCTGCATTCTGCAGACCCGTTTACACATGGCAATGAACGAATAGTAATATTTCTCCAAGCTCTCATCCGTTTTCTTGTCCAGTCGAGCAAAGGCCCTGAACTGTGCCCAATCAAATTTCTGACGCTGGGTATCAAAGACGACTCCGAAGGTGGATACTACACGGTAGAAATCAGCCTCCTCACGACGAGTCCATCTGACAGAGAAGACAAAATGTGTGAGCAAAGGTTCAACTCCAAAAAGTAACGTAGTGATTTGATTTCACTCTTTGGCATACTTGAATACTGATTTTCAGGGTGCAATGCTGTAGGGCAATTATTTAATAACAATCTTGTGTATACATATATACATAGGATAATTATACGTAATTACGAGACCTCATATGCAACAATACCTTTGTCTTCTCTCCTTGTAGTACATGGCTCCATCAGTCATCAGGGGGCTGGCGGTCATCACTGGCGATGCCTCTGGCACGAACTGCCCACCTTTGGCAAAGTAAGCACTTCCTTTAGCCAGATACGGGCTTCCTTCGGTCAAGAATACCCCCGCTCCATCTTGGATGTAAGTTGCTCCTGCTCCCGGTGTATCGGTAACCATGCCGATGGCAGGCAGGAACTCCCTGCGTCGTCGTCGGCGACCGTCAGGCCGGCTGAGGGCCTCTTGGCGGAGCTGCTCCCTGCGGTTGGAGCGCTGGTAGGCCGTGATGAGGCGACGCAGACGGGCAGTCAGAGCTGAGGCTGCTGGCCAATAGAGTCGCTCGTTGGAGCCCGAAGCTCCGCCCAAAGCACTTTGACCGTTTTCACCTGATTTAGCTATATGAGGGGAGAGAGGACAGGGAGGAAACAAAGAGGAGAAAGATGCTGTAAGGAGCCTGTAGGGTTAGCCTGTGGCAGTTACCAATAGGGGTGGGAATCTCTAGGCAGCTCACGATTCGATTCCGAGGGCTACAATGCGATGATGAAACTATTATCGATGCATCTTGATGCATCGACATTCTTTATTCCTATACATGCTTTATTTTTTCTCACTGTGTGACCATTAATTCATTAATTCACTCACTACTTTTAAAACATAGCGCATGTTTAACAACACATAATTAAAATAAACCAATGAATTCACTTTCATTATATTTTAGTTAGACAACTTGCATTAGGAATGCATTTACATCTACTCCCATTTACTCATTGGCCATAATTCTTACTGTAAGAATTACAAATTTCCGATTATTGACTTTTCTGCATCGAGCCATAATTTTTCAAGAGAGAATCCGCGACGCATCCAAGAACCGACTTTGCCCCTCACCCCTAGTAACTAACAGAGCGGTTTCTGCAGGAACTACTAAACTAAGGCCTACAAGAACAGTCAGTTAGTAATGGCATCTTAATTTACTATTTTTTTGCTCTAAATATTCTATTAATTGACTCTCTCTGGCTCTGGGTGAATTCAAAATTTACCTTCGACTTCACCTTCCACAGTGTCATCCAGTGGTGAGTTGGTGAAGTCATCCATGTCATCTTTAAAAGGCATCCGCAGTGGCTTGTACTCTGGATCCTCATCCTCCCTGTAGAGGTTGGGAAGACAGGCAAGGAGTTCAAGATTTTAATTTCATGGAAGCAAAGACCGTTGAATTTCACAAACTGATCATTTTCACTTTTAATATTTGAAGAAATAACACAAAGCGGAAAGGGAATCACCATCAACATTTTTTGGAGAAATGCAATCACTTACAATATGCATATTTCAGAGTAATACATCAGATAAAAAAAACATGTGGGCCTACACCTGCTTCCAGTCACATATATGGAGATACTGGACTACATTGTTTAAATCAAAATCATTCATTTTTTAGATTTTAAACATTCTGAGCACTATTTAAAGTTAATTGTTGAGAAGATGAAAGGGGGAAGAGACTGGAAAGAGGTATTAAAATGTGACAAATCACAGACAGAGATGGAAAATAATACTTGAGGGAAGGGTTCGCAGAGAAGCTGCTTTTTGAAGTGGAGCCTGCTCTCTTACCCCTCGACGCCATCTGTCATCATGTCGGAGCCCCTCTGCTCAGCAGCGATAGCCTTGGCGTCCGGCATGCCGACCCTCTCCAAGAAACACAGGGCGGGGTCAGCTCGCATTGAGTTGTACTTCTCATAGCCTGAAGAGGAAAAGATAAAAAATACAGAAGCTTGAAATCCATGTCTGGAGATGCAGAGGCTATAAAGTGGACCTAGTAAACTAATCGGTACACACACACACACACACACACACACACACACACACACACACACACACACACACACACACACACACACACACACACACACACACACACACACACACACACACACACACACCTAGAAAGAAGGGTGAAAATAATTAGTGCTTTCTAGCTCACTTTTAGACAGACATGATGCCACATAGTCCCAACACACTTTTTTTTAACACATGCACACACGCACACACAGCATCCCATATTAAATGAAGGAGTAGACAAAAACAGCAGCAGAAGGGCAGACCCCAGGAGCCAGCTGCTGACAAGACAGACAGCCTGTGTGTGTTTGTGCATGTACACCCGCCTCGTGTGTGTGTGTGTGAGTGTGTGTGTGTGTGTGTGTATCCAAGTGAGCCTGCAGGTGCTCATTTGTGTCAGAGAGAAAGAGAGAGAGATAGAAAGATAAAGAGGGAGAGAAAATGAAGAGGAAAAAGTGCGCATGTCATGGCGTCTGTGAAAGTGAGCTAGTGGGTGTGAGAAAGTGTGTGTGTGTGTGTGTGTGTGTGTGTATGTGTGTGTGTTTGTCCGTTAGGGGCATTCAAGCAGAACAGATTAGAATGTGCAGATCCTACTGAGACACAGTGAAGGAGCGGGGAGGGGGGGGGGGGAGATGAGGGGAAATATAGAGGAGCAGGTGAGAAAAGGGGAAAAAAGTAGAGAAGGAAAAAACGAGCGTGGAAAGGAGAGGAGGAAGAGGAGGAGCAGCAAGGAAGGCCACCATAACAGGACCACACCACCTCTCCTTTAACTTTTCAGTCATCCCTCCTTCCTTCTCTCTCTCTATCACATTTCAATTAGGTAAGATATGAAGCATTGTTCCTAACCATCTCTGTCACACACACAGCTCTGTGCCCACAGCCAAACGTTAATCATCAGGGCCTTTACAGGCCATCACTTTTCTGTACGTGTGTGTGTGTGTGTGTGACGCACTGTTTTGCGTGCCTGTGTGTGCGTGTGTCTGCATACAAAGCAGACTGTGTGGATGTGTGCGTTAGTCCCCCCACCCCAAGGGCCTCCCTAGTGAATGAGGATAATGATTAACTATGGGTGAGCCCTTTTGTATTCCTGTGTGTGCATGTGTGTGTCCTAATTGAATCATAGAGGGTGGCAATGATGGAAAAATTATGACAATTATGCCAAATTAATATGAATGAGGGTCTTCATCCGCTGCGCACAGACACTGTACTCGGCCTCATCGGTCTGCCACTGGGAGTTACATTCAGTTACCACCCAAAGGTGGGTAATTTTGAAATTAGGGCAACTTTCCAAATGATGATTCAAATAACCAGGTTAACGGTAAGAAAAGACGTGTGTTATTTTAACCTTGAAATAAGCTTTGTAATCATTTAACACCTGTAACAAACTGCAAAGCAGAAACACGCACACACAGCTCCTGGTGAAACCAGCCATCAATCACACACTGATAGCACACTGAGCTGCCAGCTGCGTACCGCTATCACCAAAGCAACACCAATCAACCGGTGGCAGCAGAAGTGGGTGGGATGTGTTTGTTTGTGTGCCCTCACCCAGTTTGAATATGGTGTGTATGTGAACGCTTGCGTGAGGTTTACTGGGGTTGGAAGCCACTGGAGTGTGTATGTGAGTGTGTCAGAAGGTGCTGACATGTTATCTGTGGGTGTGAGATGTTCATTTTGTATTCACCGCATAGGCACTTTGGCTGCCATGTTGCAAGATGTGGATCCATATGTACAGTAGGTGTTTGAGCTTGCTGGAGTGTGCTTCTTACCGTGTTTGAAGACACCGATGAGCAGGGATTTGTCTGCCTCGCTGTCCCACCAGTCAGCTGGGACTTCAGCATGGAACGGCTGGGGAATCCAGATGTCCAGCTCACTGTGGCAGAAATAAACCTATCAAAATCACTGATAATCAAACTAAACGGTTTGTGAATGTTCAATTAGCTTCAGTTGGGCAATATCCCCGAAGTGTCTCCATGTTATGATGAATAAACTTAAATATTTCCCCTTCCCAGAGCAGTAAGTTACAAAAACTATAGGAAATAAAAATAATCAAAACTTTACTGTTGTACTCTAGAAACTAGAAAATCGTGTTCTGAAATTATTTTTTTTAATAATTTAAAAAAATAAAATAAATAAAGAACAGATGAGAGTATTGATAAGAAGAAGAAACAATCCTAACGATATTCACCGTACAGCTGGTTAGTGGCTTAAAAAAGGTTCCATGGCATGAAAATTTCACTTTGAGATTTTTAACATTAATATGAGTTCCCCCAGCCTGCCTATGGTCCCCCAGTGGCTAGAAATGGTGATAGGTGTAAACCGAGCCCTGGGTATCCTGCTCTGCCTTTGAGAAAATGAAAGCTCAGATGGGCCGATCTGGAATCTTCTCCTTATGAGGTCATAAGGAGCAAGGTTACCTCCCCTTTCTTTGCTTTGCCCACCTAGAGAATTTCGCCTACCCATGAGAGAGAGAGAGAGACATCATGGCTTTCAAACGAGCAAAGTGGCAGTATATTGCTATTTCTGTAAATCATTCATTTATGTCTAAAGCATTTATCAGTAATACAGTTGGAGATGGAAAAAACATGAATGTGTTGTGTACCAAAATTCGCAAAATGTGACGGTACTAGTTACCTACAGTATCGAGGGATGCAATTCTTCCGGACCTGACAGGGGCAGTATACGCATAAAAGTGTTCTAGTCTGCCGCTAAATACTGGAGAAGAAGAAGCCAACTGGTACAGAAAAACAGAGTGCCTAATGTCCCTGCGTGTTACTCACTGAAGGCTTGACCCGCACGGCTAGCATGACTTCTGATTGACAGTAACTTAAGAGCAATACATCAATGCCACTGACATAGTACCTAAACACAAGACTATAAACTTATAAGGCGTTGCTTTGACCCATCTTTTCAAATTACAAAAAGTCCTACCAAAACAGGTTATTTGGTCAAGATCAGAATTCTTCATGCATGTAAATGACAAACTGAGAATAGTTATGAGCAAGGTTTTCGCATGCTAGATGCTATGTTGTGGCACAAAAAAGGAGGAAAAAAAATAATCCTCCATTATGGAAAGAAAAAGGTAGAAAATGGTGTTTCCAGCTAGTTATGGAGAGAAAGGGTACAATACACAATGGAAGCAGAAAGACAGAGGGTGACAGGAGGAGAGGAGAAACCAGGGAAACAGTCCCTTATCTCTGTAAACAGCAGCATGCCCGGCCTTGGCAACACACACGCGCCAAGACTGGCATGCTAAATCCCCCTGGCATATGTTGGCACGATGGCACCCCGTATGCCACACACACACACACACACACACACACACACACACACACACACACACACACACACACACACACACACACACACACACACACACACACACACACACACACACACACACACACACACACACACACACACACACACACACACACACACACACACACACGTGTCTGTCACAACAGTAGCCATTGAGAGGGAGGGGAGGGGAGGATGGGAGAGAGAGGGGAGGGAGTGGGAGAGATCAACATGAAGTGCACGTGCTCCACATTATAAATGCATCACATCTGGGTGAAAGGGTGATGAGAGGGGGATGGGAGATGATGAGAGACTAAAGTGGACTGCAGAGAGAAGGGAGAGATGGACAGATGGCAAGAAACGTGTGGTGTGACAGAAAAAGACAGGGGAAGGAGTGTAGGAGTTGTCAGGGTGAGATGAAGAAAAAAGTATAGCAAACCTTCACATCCACAACCTTGCACTGTAAGGCCTCGTGCCAAATGATAATAAGCAATAGCTCGTCAATGTGAAAAAACCCTCTAAATGGGTCAAAACTGCGATAGAAAGCTCATTTTCCCCAGATAATGAAAATAGAATGAAAAGAACCTTGCCAAAGAGGCCACTAGAACAGACGGAAATACACTTTAGTAATAATTCATCACACATTCATAGAAATATCCATCTCTCAACTCACTTTCATTATGCATCCAATACATGAAAGCCTTTACTTTGACTGTAAACACCTAGTATGAATGTTGTATTGAAAGGAAAAATCCTCTGCTGGATGAGGTGTTCATTTGGGGTTCAGAATTAATATCAGGTTGCCAAACTTATGGGCCCTTAAGGAGGTCTGGACAAGTTACAAATTCTCAAAATGTTGGAAAGACTCGCAAAGCCAGAGGCAGCCATTCTGGGTTGAAAACACAGAGATGGGACACTAGTTTTGTTTTCTGTCCATGTGAACAGACATCCTATTTTTAGATCAGTGATGTTAATACAACCCATTACAAGCAAAAATGTAAGGTCTTGTTTTAAGATCTCCAGACGTCTGTGAGAGAAAGTGGGACTATGATTAGTGTGATGTAAACAGAAAAGGAACTGAATAGTTAGCTTGAGCAGCAAAAGGCTCACTTACCAAAGACAACTAAGGAATGTGAAGAGAGAAGGAAAAATAAAGTTGCTTTCCATGCTGTAATCAGCCCTCTATACGCATGGGAAGAAGTGGTTAAAGAGAAGACACTGAAAGAAGTGTTTACTAACCTGGAGTCAGCTCCTTCCAGAGTACGTTCAGCCTGGTCGCCTATGACTTCCTGTCGCAGATAATACAGCATCCTCACCCTCAGCAACACCCTGCAGAACAAAGTCAAGTTGGTAAAATTGTCCTTTTAGTAGAGTCGTCTGGTTTAGTTCAACACAGACAAAAGATTAGCCGGGCGGCGAGTTCACTGAATTAAACCTCATACGTTTTCTTAAGTAATCGAATAAAAAATTCTTGAATTTAATAAATTTAGAGAACCATCTAATCATCTAATGCAATTCATTTGTCAAAACAATACAGCAGGTTATATTGTCCAATGCATTTGTAAAATTCCCCAATAATGCGTCAGAGATATTTTATTACCACTGGACTGATTCTAGTAAAGGATGAGCAGTTAAATGGAAAGGTGCAGTTTGCTGAAGCACTAACAACAGGATCTTTGATTTTTTTTTTTTTTTTTTAATCGAAAACTTCAGAAAATGTCAGATGTTTTCTTCTGTTGAAATACTGGTTGCAGAAACTGTAATTCATTTCAGCATTTTCTACAATTGCTGTCAAATACATGGTCTGGATACAAATTACAGATGATCCTAGTCAGTTACTCTTCCATAGGGTTGGGTACCGACCGAATTACGTTGGTACTACCGAGGACTGACTCACGTTAAATCAAACGGTGCCAAATTTCGGTACCTGAGAGTAAGGGCGAGCTTGTCCGTCCTCTCTGCATGGTGACAGAGAGCGGCGCTCTGACACACACGCAGAGCTGTGGTACAGACGGAGCAAAACTCGGTCGACTCTGCAGTTTATTTCCAAGTGTTATACTTTTCAAAACTCCACGCGGACAGCGTTCGCTGCAATATAATATTAATGGTGGGCAACAAGGCAATTCAAAGTGCTTTACATAGAACTTAAAAGAGCAGTTAAAAAGAGATGGAAAATAAAAACAGGGTATAATAGAATAAGATACAAATTCAAGAATTAAGGTTAGAGTGCAATGTGAGAAATAATGATTTGTAGGAACAGGTTTGGGAGGGGAGAGGTTTTTATTCTGTGTGGTGTAAAATCTAAATAAATAAAATGTTTTAAGTAAATAGGATAAATAGGTTTGGAATTAGTTTTACAACTGAAATGATTTTTTTTGTTATTACAGAGGGAAAGTACCAAAAAAAAAGTACTGTTTGGTACCGGAACCGAATTCCAGGTACAGGTAAAAATGTAAGTACCCAACCTTGCTCTTCCAGCATCTCCCAAAGTCAAATGAATTACACTCAGTCATTGCTCAAGAACGCGAGTCAGATTTGATCTTCTGACATTGGAAATGCTGCTATCTGGGAGATCTGTTTCACTGTAAACATTGGTCACCAGATTTGTCACCAGGATTTAATGCCAATAACAGTGTTTGGAACAGAAGACGGGGGAGGAGAGGTGGGGGTTAGGGGGGAGGAGATGAGAGTGAGGAGCAGAAGAGGAAAAGAATGGAAAGAACAGAGCGCGGCACTGGAAGGGAGGGAACAGAAAGTTTGGAGAGGCAGTGAAGACGGGGGAAGGGTATAAAGTCACTTGCAACTCATTCTGCAGTATGTGTGTGTGTTTGTGCATCAATGGCATCACAAGTTGCAGTGTGTGTGTTTGTTGGCAGGCTGTGGGAGCTCATCCATCAATGTGCCAGGCCTGATTAGCCACACAACGCTGTGCTCCAGCCTAGCAGATGGCACCACATAATCACCCCCAAGTGTGTGTATGTGTGTGTACGTCTTTCACCCACTTCCAACAGGTCTGCCTGCCTAGCACCTGGCCTGGCACACAGCCAGACACACACACACAAACAAACTCAACTTCCCCCCTCAAGCCTCAAGAAGAAAAAAAAAAATCTTGAAATTCAACCATATCTCCCTGACAACAGGAGAGAGAACTGACCACAGAGTGAGTGAGCGAGTGAGTGAGTGAGTGAGTGTGGAGGAAGACAGGGAGGCTGCGTCTGTTTAAGTTGTGCTGTGTGTATGTTTGCTGAGCGAAACTGTTACTATTACACCTGCCACTTGTTTCAATGTCCTGGTTTTAAAGCAACAGCTCCATCAACAGTTTGGAATTTATGAAGATTTCCACTATGTGAACTCTTTCACCAATGCTCCTTTCATAAACGGTTAATGGTCCCTACAAAATCAAAAGCAATATGTTGGACACTAGCTACCATGGTGTTTCAGGTGAGTCTCTGTACGTGTGTGAAAATGAGAAAGCCCTACTTGTTACAGTGATGTTTCAGGTGTCTCTTGTAGCTATCCTCCTGCAATAAGTGGTCGGGATTGCAGCTGGCCAGCCAATCAGCTCGGGGAGTCTGTGGAGGCGGGGCTGTGGGCTTCCCCTTCTTGCCCTTCCTGCCCCGAGGGACTGGAGTAGAGAGACCTGGAGAGAGAGAGGGACAGAAAGAGAGGGCGCTAAGACAATGTTCACGGGCTTCCGCAAATGACAACCTGTAAACCTTATTCAAACATTTCCAGAACATGTTCCAAAACATAGCCAGCAGAAGGAAAAAAATAAAAGAAAAAATCCAAAACATTGCTGGGTTCAGTTATCTAAATGAGGTAGCACTGGCTGGGATAAGGCCTCAGTATTGAACAGTGCCCAAAATGTGTCGCTACTAGGGGTGGGCGATATGGAAAAAAAATAATAACTCAATATTTTTGCAGATTTTGACAATAACGATAATTAGACAATATCCTTTAAAATTGTGTTTTTAAAAGTCTGAGTTACTTAATCACTGATTATAATAATGGGCACAATGTTGAATGAAAACAATTATTATTTATTTTCTTTAAAATGTAAGTATTCAAGTAAAAATAATTTAAAGACAAAATACGAATACTATACTAATACTAATTGAACTAGTGTAGGAACATTGAACTCTGAGTAAACATTCAGTTCTACACCTCTGTTGTAATGTAAATTGTGCAGCATACAAGCAAGATTAAATCATAATAATGAAGGGCTCTGTTCTGTAACATATTGCACACAACCATGTCCTTATTGGAAGCAGTCCTGGAGCTGGGATAGGGTAGTGTCAGCCACGTTTTGATAGTCCTACTTGGCTGTATAGTCCTTCTGACCGGGATTTATGCTGGGATCAGAAATAGTTGGATGTGACCTGACTGGCCCAGGTGAGGGAGAGGAGCAGTTCTGTATGCTATGTTAGAGTATACATGGTCTAGTGTGTTCTTCCCTCTAGTAGCACAAGCTGCATGCTGGAAAAAGCTGGCGAGTACAGACTTTAAGGACGCCTTGTAAAAGTCCCCTGCTATAATATGTATCCCTTCCAGATGATCGCGCTGGAGTTAGTTCACTATGGTAAGCAGTGAGCCAAACTTGTGCTAACGTTAGCATCGGGGGCTATGTAGACGGCAGTGTGCTGTTTTCGTGGTAAATAAAATGGCCTGTATATTACCGACAGGGCTCCAGGTCAGGTGAGCCGTGCTGGAAAACGATCCTGCGGTTGGTACTCCATTCATTCTGCACAAAAATGCAGTCCTCCGCTTCTGGTCTTGCCGGAGTTATGTTCTCATCCTGCCGGTAGCTAGCTCGGCGTGCTAGATGTGGACAACAACCCACGCAGCGCCCGGTCTGGCTATGTCCTCCGGGATGTTATGAGCCGCCTGGAAGGCTCTCGTAACGTTTGTGTTGTATCGTAGTCCTATACTGATTAGTTCAGTGTGGCTGTACTTGTATAAATATACACCGACAGGAGAGCTAGTAGCCGCTGCACAATAGTGCGCCGCCAGCTTTGTTGACATGAGGGAATGTGTAGCGTTCCAATCGGTTCCAATGCGTGTTTTGAAGTGTTTCTTTCTCTAAGTAATTTAAATACTCGATAATGTCAATTTGCACATCGTTAACACAACAATGACGATATTATTGTAAACGATATATATCGCCCACCCCTAGTCGCTACCATAATATGGCATTAAATGTCTGGTCTGATTTGAATCTTGTTTCCTGCAAATATCTTATTTGGACAAGGTTCTTGTACAGCTTGTGTGAGAGATCAAATAAAGTACTGAAGTATCGTTGAGTTACACCAAAACTCTGGTATCAGAAAGTCAAAAGTATCAAGAATTGCAAGTTATAGAGATAAATAACAGAGGGGTCTGACTAATGAAAGAGCACAAGGCATGCGCTCCAATGTGCTCACACAACAGGACTCTCGTATGAGGATTCTGTATCGCAGTACAGTTTGCTTTTAAGTGACCAACTCACTTGTACCCAAATACCCTGGTATTACTGGAACTCCTATTGTATTTTCACCAAAATATTCCATACATACAATTTTACCTTACACTTCACACATTTACAGCTGCCATAAAAATACACAGATAAACAAGTAAAAAAAAATAAAAATAAAAAAATAAAAAGGAAAAAGTAATAATAAAATAATAAGACAAAAGTATACTTTTCTTATTGCATTAGCAAACTCATTACAGGGCTCCATCTCTTTATAAATGTGGGTCTCTGTAGCCTTATTGCATATGTAATTTGTTGCATCTCATACAGTTCCCATACTTTAAGCCAAATATATGTGGGTAGTTCGGGTTTCAACCATCTTATTGTGATACACTTAATAGCAGCTAACCCTGGTATTACTGTAATTACCACCCAACTCTACTACCTACTTTCTCACCCATCAGGTTTTTAGGCGAGATATCACTTTAAAATTGAGATAATGAGTAACTATTAGTGATTTCAGATTCTCCTAAATTGTGCAGTCATTCTTAGATTCTGTAGATGTGCGAGTGTGTGTGTTAGTGTTACCAGAGTGGTTGGTCAGCGTCTTGGTAGTCCCGTCCTCACTTGGGGTGATCAGGTCCCAGATGAAGCTCTTGATATTCTCGTCTCCACGATAATGCAGCAGGCAGTAGGCCAGGAGGGCTCTGCAGATTTTTTCCACATCTGCCTCCTTCAGGGGGCGCTTAAAGCGACCATGAGCCAGGATCTCACTCCACCTACCCCAACTAAAGACAGACAAAGAAAAAATGGATATACCCAGCCTATTAAATAAAATATGTAATACACATTTGTTTGCCAGAACATATAATTGTCATTCTAGAAAAAGGGAAGCAAATTTAGAAAGGAAATTGAATTTCCTCTCCAAAAAAAAAACCATTTTTAAACAACAGTACATAAACACCAAAGCGTTTATGTTATAGTATATCACTGGCTTTGGGATTCTAGGTCAGCACTGTACCATACACTATATCAATAGATATAAAAAAACATTTGCAATGAAAACACAACACTAATGCACATGATATAAGGCAAAGCACTAGCCTGGTTGACCCCAGAACCTTCTCAGTTGTAACTGAGAGTGGGTCTGGGAAATGTTCATTGACAGTTCATTTTCAAAGTGGTGTCACCAACGGACGCCGCTCAAATGCCTTTGGGCGCAGCTGGATAGTCCTTCAACCAATCAGACCAACGATCCGGGTGACGCTGCGCTTCGGTGGCCGTCATATGTTGAATGTAAACGAAAAGCTGCTCGCCGTCTCTGCGCTATTGTCGTCGCGGAAAGCGACGACATGGGCTCTTCGCCAGACTGACTTGAAGAGCAAATCTCAAATTTGCCGGAAGTTCGTCAGGGTTTACCCAGGCTAGCAAAGCACTCAAAAGTCTTACGTTTTCATTTCTAAATGGTCGTTTTGTATAGTGGTCCATTTATCTGTAAGATAGCAGATAAGCACCTCTGCTATTGACAAAGAAATTTATTGAAATGTGCATGTAAACAGTTCATTTTTTTGATTGATCTGCATCTTATATACAATGGCTGTTGAACCCAATTTGAAAGTACAGCAACAACTTTAATATTGCATCATACAATGTGGAGACAGATCTTTATTTTTGTGACCCTTTTACTTACGTTTCTTATCCCATTTATTTTTTTTGCTTATATATTTTACCAGTCAATTGACTTACTGTCACCCTAACGAGTGCCACCCAGGCCTCCCTCTGTGTGTGCGTTCATGGATCACAGCCCAACTCCCCCCCTCCCCCACCTTCAGCAAGTGATCCTGAAGGCTGTCTTGTTCTCAAATACAAAAATTCCGCTACTGCTTCCAAATCTTCACTGAACCATGTGAACCAGTCTTACTCTGAATGATTTTTAGACAGGGTAAAATGGTGGATGAGGGCGAGTGAGAGAGAGATGGATGATGGGAAAAGACAACAAAGCACTGAGCGGAGAGGACAGGCCCAGTCAGACAGTGTGTTTTTATGTCCTACAGCCTCGGGCCACAAGACTAGACTGTAACAATAACAACGCTGACATCTCACTAGCACCACTGTTCTTTCTTGCACACGCACACGCACACACCAAATCAACCATGAAATTTGACGGGCTCGCCCGATAATCCATGTCTGTGGTTAAGTGTGTCAATTTGCCTCCGTGTGCAGTATGATGTACTTGTATCTGTGACTCTGAAGGCTGTTATGGTGTACAAGCACTAGTCTAAGTTAAGATCTTTTGTCAATGCACGTTATAGACCCTCAAATTAAATACTGTTCTTTACATCTCAAATGCAATTATATGCCGCCTATGAAGGCATTTCCTGAAGATAAATTTAATGTGTTTTAAATCAGGATTTTGAAGCAATGGGAAAAAGCAGGTGCCTAAAAAGTGAATTTCAGTGAACTCTTAAAAAAAAAAAAGGTGTGTGTGTGACAGGCTTAATAGCCAAGTGTGTGTATGTGAGCACCATGCTGTCCAAAGTCACTTTGTGTGAAATAGAACAAGCAGGCTTGGTGTATATAGGTTTGTGTACATTTGTGTTTACAGGCACCTCTGATTAGTTGCTGTGTGTAGATGGCCTTGAGTGCAAGGATGTGTCTACTAAATCACTCCATGTGCAGGTCTGCATCCATTAACGTCAGCCGAGTGATGAACTCAACCCACCAGCCTCCACAACCTAACTAGGTTTTCTTCTCCTTTTCTATTGAACCGTCTACTTCAGTGAGGGTTTGTTCCCCCACAGCCCTTTAATGTCCTACTAGTACCATTCATACCTGCTCCTTGGGGAAGTACCTATACATATATACGTATGAATATATGGGTCATCTGTGCATATTTAAAATGAATAGTTAATTTTGGAAAACACGCTTATGACAATGATTGGTACCACACACCGCCGTGCTCTGTTTGAAGAGGATAAAATCCACCCGAAAAAAGCACCCCCAAAGCTCACTAATCAACACGTTATATCTCGTTGGAGACAGGCTTCACCTGTCCAAAAACCAACCAAATGGGAGACTGCTAGGTCAAGAACTCTATATCGTCTGGGGACCCTCTGAAATAAACCGAAGCCTAAACAAACACTTTCGATATAACGGATTCCATGTCTTAATTAAAGTCATTTTTGTAAATAAGCCAGTGGTCAACACTGTTCGTAGTCTGGTTTTTAAATAGGAAACATGAACGTGCGACTGACCCGTAGACCAGCAGGTTCTTCTCCACTCTGAAGCACTCCGATCGGGGGTAGCCCTGAGTTTTGTCTTGGGGCCGTCGCGGCTTGGATGAGGGTTTGCTCGGTTCGTCGTCCTCGCTCTCCAGCTCAGAGAACTCGAGCATCTCGTCCTCTTTGACGCTGCTGAAGTGACGAGTTTGCTTCCTCACCCTCGGTGTGTCAATCACCAGCGTGTTCTGGAGATAAATGCAATGAAAATGTTTTTATTTACTAAACCTAGTTTCAATTACAGATGGCCTGAAATCCATCAACAATAATATGCTAAGTGCCTTCTGCTTTACTCCTGTGAAGTAGCCCATTTGTACATTTCTTGTATAGTCTGACTTGTATGACTAGTGTGAACCCTGTGAATACATGGCATCTTCTGTAGAAAATCTGATTAATTGGATATTTTGCCCTGTGCTTCATTCCTGATGCTGAGATAATTTCTGCCCAGCTCAAACAAACTGGCATTAATTATGTTGTCTTATGAATTATATTTTTGTTCAAGTCATTATATTTTTTTCCCGTGCAAGTACATTAATATGCGCAAACAGGGCAGTAGTTAGCTCCACAATTATCACAGAGCGCTGCAGTCATCTCCATTTTAACATCACACAATAAGAAATCCCAGGGGAGCGGCCCGTATTCACACTCGTAAAGCTGGATTAAGTGTTCCAGTGGAGGGCCCTCCACAGGAGAGGCAGCGACGGAGTGGAGAGGGAGAAGGAGAAACCAAGAGGGACAAATACACAAGTAAAAAAAGTGACCAAATATAGAGGGGGAAGGAATGTTAAAATATGAAGATCCCGGTTAGTGGAGCACTCAATGGGTGTGTAAGAATGTGAGTGAGCTTGTGTTTCTGTGCGTGTGTGTGAGCACTAGCCTAAGTGATATCTCTGTACCCTCCAGGCATCTGCGCTCCGTTAAGTGGAGCTAAGCAGCTTACTCTCTCTCGCTCAAACACACACACACACGAGAGCAGGGAAACATGGGTAATTAAGGAAGAGAGGAGATTCCCAACTGTCAATATTAATCTCTCTCTCTCTCTCACCGCTTCCCTCCTGATCTTTCTGTCTCCCCTCCCCCTCCCCCTAGCTTGTGGTGATAGCACAAACTAATTATTACCAATGCTAGTCCCCATTTCCATAAGGGGATACCACCAAGTGTGTGCATGTTTGTGTAAGACTTTGTACACACCTGGCTATAGCATCCGTTTTTGTTTGTTGGTTTTACATTGCAGGTACTTGTGTTTACAGTAGGTATGTACAGTTGAGTATTTGAATGTGTGTGTGTGTGTGCGTGTAGTACCCGTCCATTCATGGCATCCAGGTCAAGCTCAGCCTTCTTGGCCCATTTCTGCCAGAAGTCTGGATCCTCCAGAGAAATGTCTGTCCGGTTACCTGCTGCAACAAAGCTGGCCTGCAGACAGAATGAAAAACATGTTGGTCAATGCCAGGTAATCGCTATTATTTTGACTCTCATTACAAACTTGACATACAGTGTGACTAGACTGTATATGAGTAGAGGAGGACATAGTTTTTAGGCTAAGTTTTGACCTTAGCAAAGGTAGAGCCCTTGCCCTCAGACTCTATAGTGATGGTGTGTGTTCGTCTCTGGAGGATCTGGTCGATGTCTTCCTCACAGAATTTTGAGCCTTCGTCTTCCTCGTCCATTAGAGCTCCGTACGCTCCCTTTCTCAGCAGGTCCTCGATCTCCTTCTTGGACAACTGCTGGACCTGGACGAGAAACAAAAACGTTTCATTCCATGACAAATATTGTGTTATCAGTGAGCATACAAACAGTAAAAAATATTTTAGCTGAACTATCAATTAGGCTTATTTTGTGTCTGTAAGGTATGCTCTCTGATTTTGTTGCCCTGTAGCGCTCTAACAAAGGGATCAGGCAGATATTGGATGGATGCGTGTGTGTGATATGTCTCACCCCGCTGTTGGCGTTCTCTCGTCCACTCATGCTCTGGAGGACGGCCTTATCGAGCCCCAGCTTGAGACTGGCCTTGTCGAACATCTCCCGCTCATAGCTGTTCCTGGTGATCAGACGGTAGATCTTGACAGCCTTGGACTGGCCGATACGATGACACCTGGCCTGGGCCTGGAGGAGGACACATTCAGAATTTTACTTAATATTGTGTTCAGTCCACAGGAGTATATTCAGCTGGAGATGTGGGGTTACAGCAGTGAAACAGAGCTGAATGTGGCTGGCATAGTCGTAACATCCAGCAGACCGTCTGAATTCCAAACTTGCCACCCGGAATGAGGTAGGGACTCTACGGTAGGGCCTCAACAGTTCCACGCTGTAGCTAATCAAAGGTCACATAAGCAATACTAGAATCATTACGCCAAAAAAAAATTTAAAAAAATTGTGAGGTTCATACCTGCAGGTCATTCTGAGGATTCCAGTCAGAGTCAAAGATGATGCAGGTATCTGCTGCAGTCAGGTTGATGCCGAGTCCCCCAGCTCTCGTACACAGCAGGAAGACAAAACGGTCCGAGTCAGGTTTGGAGAACCGGTCGATGGCTGCCTGCCGCAGGTTACCACGAACTCTGCCGTCTATACGTTCATAGGGATATCTGGACACAGAGTTACAGGACAATTTCAGGAGTTGCATTCTCCTAGTTACACTTTCATATATATCGTATGAATAATTCAAAAATGATTAACTATAGTTTTGAACCAGCACCTCCAATATTTGGATAAAGTAGCAGCTTGTGAAATTAAGGTGCACCACATTTAACAGCTGTTATTTCAAAGTGTCAGATACATATTTAATCAACACTGCATAGCTTCTGCTGCTATGTATACATTCTTTTGTACTGTGTATACGGAGCATCTTTAGTAAGAACATTTATTTTCAGATTAATTAAGTTTGGTCTTATCTCATTTTCAGGTTGTAGCTTAAGTGGCAGCTGTGTCATTGTGTATTTGATGGGACTCCGTATCATTACATTACATGTTATTTAGCTGACGCTTTTATCCAAAGCGACTTACAATTTCTATATACAGTATGTCAGAGGTCACACGCCTCTGGAGCAACTAGGGATGAAGTGTCTTGCTCAAGGACACAATGGTTGATGTATCACAGTGGGAATTGAACCCAGGTCTCCCACACCAAAGGCAAGCGTCATATCCACTGCGCCACCACCCCCTTGCAGATAGCCGTTATTACAGGGCTAGGATCAGGACATCCCTACACATCTTAAAAAAAAAGGTCATTTTCACGCGTCTCTATCCTCACCGTTTCTGGATGAGGTAGTCCTCCAGGATGTCCAGACAGCGGACCATCTGACTGAACACCAGGACTCTGTGTCCGCCGGCTTTCAGCTTGGGCAGCAGCTTGTCAATGAGCACCAGCTTGCCAGCAGCCTGGACCATGGCCTGGAGGGCCATGTCCGGCATGTCTGCCCTGCCACCATGGGAGTCCCTAAAGTCCTCTGCGATCTTCTCTTCCGCTCCTGGACAGGGGGAAACAATTCAAGTTCATGAGGAAACAGAAAAGATGATTTTGGAACATTTAAAGTTTGGTTTGCAGAATCTTAATACTCCAGTTGCATTTTTTGGAGCCGGCCGTATTGGCGCATGCCTACTGCCGTTTTGTGTGTGTGTGTGTGTGTGTGTGTGTGTGTGTGTGTGTGTGTGTGTGTGTGTGTGTGTGTGTGTATACACACACACCATTTATGAGGTAGGGGTGGTTGCAGCATTTCCTCAGCTCCATCATGGTGTTGAGGAGGTTGGGGACGCCTCCTCCACCACCGCCCCCACTTCCTCCTCCACCTCCTGCACCTCCTTTGGACAGGAAAGAGAAATTCTTCTCCAGAATGGCCCGATAGTATTTCTTCTGTATGTTGGTCAGCTCCACCTGACAACAACAGTTGATTCAGTCAGTAAGTTTTATTTTTTGTTTGACAGCTGAACTGAAAACGTCACCAGGATGAGTAAGACACCAACATTGAGTTCTTCGACATCGATAATGAGACATCAGCCCTACCTCGATGATGGTCTCCTCCTTAGGGGCCAGGTTCTTCTCCACATCCTCCTTCAGTCTTCTCAACATCATGGGCTTTAGAATGGCCTGCAGTTTCTGAACCTGAGACACACACACGGATGCAATGTTAACACTTCATTCAGTGGAGAATTTAAGACGCCTGGGAAGTTAAAAAAGAAAACAAGTCCCCCCCTCCCTCCATTCCATTTACCTGTTCTTCAGTCTTAAGGTCTCCAAATTCGGTCATAAACGTCTGTTCAGACAGGAATCGCTCGGGCTCCAAGAAGTTGAGTAAGCTGAAGAGCTCCTCCACAGTGTTCTGGAGAGGAGTTCCTGTCAACAGAACTTTGTGCTCCTGGAGGAAGAGGAGGAGGGACAGACAAGAAAGACAAAATTAGAGTTTCTACAATGTAAAGCAGGATGTCTTCAGAACTTTAACCCTCCAAAGGGAAGAAGAGAGGGATTATATTAAAACGGAGCAGGTACTGGTTACAAAGTGCTCTTAAGCTTCTACAAGACCTTTAAAGTACATAAATCCTGCTAGAGAAAACCCAGTTTTATTAACATGACCCTGTACTCCGTGTAGTAGGAGCATGTGATCAACTTGAAAAGCACAATGCGATATAGTGATGACTAATAATCGGTTGCAACCAATAGCCTCTTCCCAACTCCTGCATTTCCCTTGACCCGTTCACCACTCACCATGTCCATCATTTTGAGTCCTTCCAGTAGTTTGCAGTTTCGGTTTTTGAGTCGGTGGGCTTCGTCTATCACCACACAGCGCCATGGCACGCTGCGGAGCTCCGGACAGTCCGTCAGAATCATCTCAAAGGTTGTTATCACCGCGTGGAAACGGTACGCTCCCTTTATTATCTTACCCTGGAGTGGTGAGGAAAAAAAGATAAAAAGGAAAAGAATTAAGGTTAACAAGAGTAATCTAAAATGTTTTTGTCAGTTAACTTCTTTATTGTCTTACACTGTGGATTTGGGAGGGAAAGAGTTTTCACTTTTAGGCCCAAAAGTAAAAAAACATTGACTGTGGACCACAGCAGCTGTATAAAAAGTGTACAAATTTGGCCTTATGGCTATAGTGAACTATGGTATGTTCAACTTCATAACTGGTTGGTTTTACTATATGGTCTATAAATTCAAAAAATCTTGTGCTGCAAAGCATTTTTTCTCCCTTGCTGTGTGCCTGTTTTCTTTATTTAAAAACACCCCCTTTATATTATAGCCATCTAAGACATGGCAGAAATAAACAACGTAGACATCCTCAAATCCAGATCTTAATTGGCAGCACACTGATTTTGGTTTCGCAACAGGATAGACTGATTTATAAAAGAGTTCTTGAGCCGGTTGTGTCTAATGAAGGGTACGTAGTGAAGCAGGCAGTACAGGAGAAAAGAACACGTCTTCCATTGAGACCTTGAGGATTACCTCAACCTGGATTAGGAACAAGCGGCAAGCAAGGACACCGCTACTACAGCTTAGTTTCTTCACAGGCTCAGTGTGAAATAGGTTACACAGAGATGTTCGCAGCATTGTACAATAAGAGCTTATAGTGCATGGCTTACAGCTAGAGGACTGTAAAGAGCTTACACAGCAGAGGAGCACTGTCCATCCCCAGGTGGCTGAAGAGTTCCCCTGACCAAAGAGGTGTTCAGATCTGCTGACTGTCTCACAGCATCGCATTTCTTCCATCTACTGTACAGCTACATCATCCTAACCATTTCTCATTCAGAGCTGCTAATAGCATCAGCATAGCAGCGCCAGTGATCCTTCTTTAAGGAGAACAGTCCATATTCTGTTTAGTTCCTTAGTCTATTTCACACTTTGCACACTGTTGCAGTTTAGGTTGAGCACCATCTAAGCTGCATAAATGACTAATCACATTCCAAGTTCTATAAACTGGCCATACATTTATCAGAGTATTTTGATAACACCTAATTACACTTATTTTAAATAGAAATATGTAAAAAGATCGGCAAATTCTTGAAACACCTTAAAGACATTTGAGATCAGTACTGTTGTTGATCAGGCTAAATCCAACCAGACAGCCCATCCAGTTATGCTCTTGTGGCACGGAGCTGATGACCGTTTCCAGTAGCCTTTTGATCTATGGCTTTGCAATCTTTTGTCATTCGAAACTGAATATTTTATGATTTATACAGTTACAGAGCAAACAAACCAACTCCTCTTTTCAATAATTTTGTCAGCACAAATGTACTTTTTGCATCTGAAACCAGATGGTGGTAAACCTCAAAGACACAGGGTCAAAATAAATAAAAATTTGAGTATTTTTAAAACAAAATTCCCCTTTTATCTTCCTGGAAAACAATAATGTAAAGCCCCGTCTCATCCTGTTTACCTGTGCGTCTCTGTAGTACATCTCGTAGGCCTGGATGGTCTTGCGGCTAGCCTGGCTTCCGTGGTAGACCACGGCATTGAGCTCGGTCCAGGTCCTGAACTCTCTCTCCCAGTTGGGAATGGTGGAGAGTGGGGCGATGACCAGGAATGGCCCCTCAACACCCTTCAGGTAAACCTCGTAGAGGAATGTAATGGACTGGATGGTCTTTCCTAGACCCATCTCATCAGCCAAGATACAGTTACGTCTGTGGTGGACAAATGATGTGGACAAAGTGAACGAGAGGCTGTAAACAGGAGGACTGCATGTAGGAACTGTATTTTATATTTGTATTTCTGTCACTAAACTGGAAAAGAATGCAATGCCTGCATGCCAGTTACCACAGACTACTCTCACTGCAGCCCTGATGTAAAATTCCATGACTTTTACATGAGTAATCAATGTGCGCCCATGACCTAAAATGATCTTTCCCCTTTGGTTTATTAACGCTGCTTTTCCAAAAGGGGTGAGGCAGTCTGTTTTCCACTCCAGCGATCTAATGCAAAAAACATGCAAGACAAGTTGGAAAATGATCGGTCATACTCTGAGACTTGATTGAATTCCTTCAGTTCTTCCAAGACCTGAAATACACCTCTGATACTTCCATGACATTCCAGAAAGTCCATAACTAGTATTTACCCTCAAACCTTAAGATTTGGGGCACATGAAGCACAAAGAATAATGTACATGTCCTCAGACTTGAGTTCAACTACAATCTTCCAGTTGTGCTTAGTGAATGAAGAGGTTATAGTCTACAGACTCTAGTGACACTATCAGAGCACACATTTCATGCATGGATGGCACCGGTGGGAAAACTTGATCCACACTATGCTAGATGGCCACTTAATGTCCACTTAAGACTGTTAAATAGGATGCCATCACACGTAGAGGCCGGCAGTAGCAATTAGGGAGTAATTCTAACTAAATAAAGTGAATGGGGACTTACGAGTTGAACCAGTTGAAGGTTAGCCAGTTGAGGCCTTCTAGCTGGTATTCCCTGAGTGCGTTGCTGTTCCTGTATTCCCTGGAGCCTTCCAGCTTTTTCCAGTCGGCTGCCGGAGGCCGATCCTAGACGCACATAAAATGATTTATTAAACATCTGAGGCATATCAAATCATTGGTGAGAGATGTGGCTTTTTGAAATACTGTAGATGGGTTTAAAGTGGGGTTTACTTCCCCATGTAGGGTTGAAATAGTTGATTAATTGATTGACGGAAATGATTCAGCAGCTAATTGATAAGTAAGACTGATGAATGGGGCACGTTTCTATTACGAGACACTGTTCACTGCATTTCACAGTAAACCAGGTCCTTTCAGGTAGACTTGTTCCGACCGGTATCTGAGGAGAAAAAGGCCTCCGATATAGCCTAAAATGCTTAATCTGGTAATATTTTACACTTGAAGTCCACCAGTAAAACGCTGCTGTGCACAATATGCAAGGCTTCGGTATGGAGGGGTGGCACTAGTGTTGCCAATTTAAACACCAGCAATCTTATAAAGCTTTGAAGACATCATACAAAAAGAGCACTCTGTCCTTAAGAAGAAACCGTAGGCAGTAGTTTAATAGATGGACACAGGGAGAGAAAGGAGTGATGAGGGAAAGACCACAGCCAGTCAGCTGCTTCTGTTCAGCATTAAACACACTGTTAGCGGTTTGGCGTGGCCACAAGAGCAGGATGTGTGTGTGTGTGTGTGTGTGTGTGTGTGTGTGTGTGTGTGTGTGTGTGTGTGTATATAAGACCACAAGAACGTGGCCCTGTGGAGAGCAGTTAAGGGAGCTGTAAATCTGGAGGAGGAGGAAGGAGCAGGCAGCAGGCAGAAGGCCAACACACACAAACACACGCCTCCTGGTAGGAGGCTGGGACCCACATAGCACCCAACGAGCATTCATGGACACACAAACACACACACAGAGCTACTTGCCACTCTCTTAGTGTTGGGTGTGCGTGCTGCGATGTGTTCATAATCCTCTATCTTGGACTGGTCGATGTCGGCCTTCAGCTCCCAGGTGGAATCTTCGTAAGCCAGACTGCACCATTTCACCAAATATAAGGTCACCGTCTGCAGAAAAACACACGCAGAAAGAGGAGGGAGGTTTAGTGTGTGCGTGTGTGTGAGAAGAGAAGCTCAAACCCATGAAAGATGACAGGAAGAGATCAAAGCACCTCTCCGTTTTCATCTGTGCTCTCTGAAACGTCCAGGACACGGTCCACCTCCACATAGTCTGGGTTAAAAGGCTCGTCGTCCATCTGGAGAGAAAGCAAGTGGAGTTTTACGGTTAAGAAGCAGGGAGACGGTTTAATAATAGGTTAGTTTAAAGCAAGTTCTTTGGGGCGAGGCCAGATTTGTTTCTTGTTCAGTGTAAGAACCGTTATGTGTTTTTAGCATTTCTGTCAAGTTGTCTACTTTTTCTGTTCCTCATTCAAAAGGTTTAATCTGTTGAACTACGTAGTGGAGTGATTTTTGGGGGTCTGATCAGTCACGGTACATTATTGTACAAGTGACACTTATTGTCTGTATAAAGCTATTATGATTTGATTTTATAAGAAAAAAAAAGAATATCTGATTTTGAAACCTGATTTTCTGAAATCTTCAGCAGTGAGCAGGTTTTAATCCGTTAGTCAATTGGTTTGACCCTTGTGTGTGGTTACATGTAGAGCAGTGCAAGGTCAGGACCCAGCTAATTGCAGAGTGGCACGCAGGTCTTACCTCGGTTATGAAGCTGTTGAGTTGTTGCTTGGCCCTATACCTCTTGATCTTTTGGTGTATTCTCTTGTCCTTCTCCAGCTCCTCCAAGTCTGCCCAGCGACAGTGGAGGTACGAACTGAGACACAAGAGACACAAAGACACTGAGTGTCTCTCAAAGCCAGAGAGTGCATGAGTGCTTGGTGCAAATTTCAGACTCCGCACTGCTGACCATGCTTTACTGGAGGGGGGGGGAATGTTGGTTAAACACTTATTTGCAAGTCGTGTGGTTAAATTTGGTCGTGTGGTTAAATTTGTGCATGCGGCTTAAATCTCCTTTGCATTTTTCTTTGCTGTCCAAACGGCAATTGGATTGTTGTCTGGACAGACGCAAATTAAAATGTTTGTCAGATGAAACAATGACTGCTATGACAAAAGATGGACAAAAATACCACATGTGCTAAACAATAGGACAGGATGCGACTGTAATACGACCACTTTTCTGTTACTGATGCCAAGAGCAGATCTTCGACCCAAATAATTGAGTCACCTAATAGTAAAAGTAAGTGAATAAGGCTTTCAGGTTGAATATACTGAGCTTTTCACACTTACGGACACCATGGACAACCTGGTGTGTACAGCCCCTTTCACACATGCACTGCAAACCTGAAATTATCTAGACATTACCCGGCGGAGCTGTATGTGAGAGCGCAAAGGTCTGAATCAGTCGGCTCGAACATCAACAGCTCTTTACTCCGCCCTAATAAAAAAAAAAAAAAATCTGTAATTTCCGATAGAACCGATGTGTGAGAATTTACAGTGAGCGAGTGGGCATGGTGATGACGTTTTTATGCCGCTTGCGCAAAACCGAAAGAAAACAAACACCCGAAGATGAAGGAAAAAGACGATTTACACCAAACTGACAAATTCAAGGAACAGCCGGTTGTTTATGACCAAATTATGAACAGCTCCATGATGCAGTGTAATCCGCTTCATGTGCTGTCTGGTGCATGATCTACCCAGCGCCACCACTCCTCTAAATCAGAGGATTTCCAGTATGTGAGAACGCTTTGGACGCCAACAATCTCCTGAGTGCATATGTTAGAACGGCTTATGTGTGTTGAAAATATATATATTAAAAAAAAAAAAAAAAGAAGGATGCCTTGCTGTGAAAGACAAAAGAGGTAGATAGGGGAAAAATAGCTCGTTACTCACAAGCCCTTGAACTTGACATAGAACTCCTCCACCTCAACTTCCTCCCCCGACTCCAGCTGAAAAGGAAAAAAAAAAAAAAAGGTTAATAAATAAATGTAGCAACTGTGTTGTGAAAGAGCAGAAGTGGCTTGTCATTGTTATATAACAGGTTTCACACTGACATGTCAATCAACACAGAATCTCACTCTGCTTGACATTTTCACACTGAGGGAAAGTATTGTGTCATTCATATCTTGTCAGTCTCTCAGCCATTTTGCTGAAGAAATATGAACAATCTCAACTTAAAATCTAGAAACTGTTAACCGCTAAGAACTGCTCGGACCGCTGAAACTTTCAAGTCCTTAAGACCCACTTTTATTTGTTGGCTTTCAATTCAAGTTAAGTTTTGACACCTTGACCTTTTCTACTGTTAATGTCCCATTTGTTTATTTGTTTGTGTATTTTATTCATTTTGTTTTTGAGCTTGTTAAGCACTTTGGTCAACTATGGTTGTTTTTAAATGTGCTATATAAATTTAACTAGAAAAAAGGAATAGTCAAAGAAAAATATATTTCAAAATATGTGCCTGACAAAAGCGTTAACACTAAAAGATGAAGCAGGTCTAGGTTTTTCATACATGAAGTACTGTGTGTAAAAGGGAAATACCAAAACAGTAGCTCTTCCAAGCACAGCTGTCCACTTCCATTCACCATTATTACCGTAACACACACACTACTACTGTAATGCCATGAATCATCAATCACACACACACACACACACACACACACACACACACACACACACACACACACACAGCCTGAGGAAACGCTAGCTTGGCGTCTGGCGTAGCTAGCATTGTGGTTTTGGCTGTGTGCCAAGCCCGAGGTCAACTCTGAATGGAGCTGCGAGTGATTGTGTGTGTGCGCGTATGGGGGAGGATGGGGGGCAGCTGGCTAGCAAAGGAAAGTTGGCTGGTGACTATATGTGCACGCGCTGGCTCAGGAATGAGCTTTCTTTAGAAGAGCCGTCTAAAACAAAGACACACACGCACAAATACACGCACAAACACACACGCGCGTCTCCGCTTACCAAGTGAATACACGCTGTCTGAGCTCTGTGTGTGTAATCTGCTTAGGCCAGCTGTGGAGCGGCGGCTAATCAGATGACGTAAACTATGACTCGGGCCAGTGTGTCCACGTCTCTGTGTATTGTATTAGTGTCCGTGGTGTGTTAGTGTGTCCCTGTGTATCTCACCGGTTTCTTGGTGGTGCGTTTGGCCATGATCTTCTCCACAACGGGCCCCTCAGCCTCGGCCACATCCTGGAAACACACAGAACTAATCAACAAACGTATTGGCGCGTCATCCAGCCGGTCGCATGTTTTAATATCACCAGCCTGACACAGCTGTGGATACAGAATCCCTCCCAAAAGGGTGAAACACACCGCCTTTAGAACACTAAGCACAGTAACAACTGACACTCTCCGTTTCTTCGGGTAAAACTGAAGAAACATGGCCACCCTTGATTATCTACCATTCTTGTACATGCAACTACATTTCCTGATAAAAAAAAATAGTTTATATATAGTTTTGCATTGCAGAAATAAAAATACTAACTTAAACTGGCAATTTGTTTTTATCTAAATCAGGGATTGTCTGATCAAAGATTGGTTAGACTAGATTAAATCTGACAAGACATTTGATGCGTGCTTTGGGTACTTTATCGTACTCTATAATGTGCATAGCTTCTTTCCGTTTACATAATCATGTCATTCAACTTTACCATGTCTTAAGATTTTTACGGTCAGTCTATGGCCATATACTCTTACCAAAACCAAGCCAAGCTGTACCTGTTGGTGTGACGACGATGGAGACTTGGGTGTTGGCGAGTCGTCGCCGCTGTCATCCACCTCCGAGATCCGAAACTCCAGATCCTCCGTGTACCTCTTCCTCTTCACCTGACGGCTAGAACGACGCTTCTGTTGGACAGAGGAACTGACATCAGCTGTAGTTTTGGGACCTTCCAGAAATTCACAACCCCTTTCCCTTTATTCATCATTAGAAATGTTCACTAATTGTAAAGCAAAAGAAAGAGCCATCTCCAAAAAGGGAGTTGTCGGAATGTGTTTGACACTCAACAAAAACATACTGTATTACTACAATAAACTAAATAAAATCAGAGATGGATGACCCTACAGGGCTGTGTATGCTTATCATTCACCAGGCTCTCCTCTTCCAAGAAACAGACTTCATTTTTATTATTTATCATTCTGTTCCATATGGTCCAAAGTGTTATACATATTCGCTTCACCCAATTAGTTGGCTCAAAATGGCCTCCAATAATGAGATTGTGTAAAGAACTACTGTAATGAACAGGCTAAAGAGGCCATACTGCTGCAAGGTGCTTGCCTATTTGAATGAGAGCCACAACTCTTTATGCAGCTTATAGCCAGATGCTACTCTGTTTACATGGCCCACATAATTACATTCGCACATCAAAAATTGATCCGTTTGAGGAGGGATACAGTGGAGCTCTGTTTGTTCCTCCAAAGAGCACCTTATATCCAAAACAGGGGGGGAAAAAAAAGATTTTGAAATACAAAACATGTATGCAGCAGCTGAAAAGTTGCTGATGGTGCATCATGTGAACTTGGCAGTGGGGCCTGTCTCCTTGGTCTGTCAACAAGGCAGGTTTACAACGCAAACAGTAGATGCCTACTGGCTCAGCGTGTTCTCTCTCTACAGGCTGTGACACTGAGGGATGTGCAAAGGTTTTATGGCCTTCTGCTTTCTTTCTTTTTTTCGCAGGGCTTCCAGAAACTCTGCTGCAACACAATATTAGCAATGACTGAATATTTTGAGGAGTATTTTTGGATGCCTGGAAAGTTGAGTACAAGCTTCAAAACCACTGCTTTCCTCGTATGCATCTCTTACCTGTACACCGTCGTCATCGTCATCTTCAGGAGGTGAGGGGGGCGGAGACTTCACCTCCACATCTGCGTTGACTGACGTCTCTCTCTTCCTCTTGGAATCCTTCTTAGCAGCGCTTGCCCCGCCCTCAGCCTCAACCTTCTTACTGCTGTAGGAAGAGAGAATATTTTTTTTTATATTCACTAAAGAAAAAGAAAAAAGGTGTTACCTCTTTTACAGTTTACCAACTACAAGGCATTCACGTGTGCGTGTGTATGTGTGTGTGTGTGTGTGTCCGTCCCAGGGCGGTCGCCATGTTTGATTTACCCATTTAGAAATCATTAGTGTGCCTCAGGCTCTGGCACACAGGGGGTTAATATGATGAAAGACTGCGAGGAGGCGGAGGGAGCAAGATAGAGAGATACAGGCACAGAGAGGAAGAGAAAGGGGGGCCCAGAGAGACACACAAGGGAGGGAGGGAGTGTGTGTGTGAGAGAGAGAGAGACAGGCAGACAGACAGACAGAGAGAGGGACAGAGGAGAGAGAGAGAGAGAGGCCCCAGAAAGAGGAGGGGGCAGGCGTTGAAAGGCCCCCGGGCTTCCTCTAATCTCTGGCATGGAAAGCAAGAGGAGCTGGCTCTATCTGCAAGTGTGTGTGCATACACACCACAGAGGAAGGCCAGAGGACACACGGCTCTCCTCTTCTGTCGCTCACACAGTCTAGCAGTAATCCGTTACTTCACTGCCATTACCACTATCAGACATAATATTGTGAAGGCAGTTTACAAAATACTGATTTTCAAATACAAACATACACTTTTGTAATTAAGCCAAAATTTGAGTTGAGACTCTAAAGTATTCTGTTGCATCCAAATCGAGTATGGAACCTACTTCTCGAATCTGAATCCCTTCAAATCAATGTATTAAATCTAGGTTTGAACATTTTCCAGTAACTAAACCTGTAGTTACAATCGAAAAATTAGAAAATGCTGATTCAATAGGTGTCCTACTGGGAAAGGTGTAGCCTACTAAGTTACACACATTCTCTTTTGCTGCTTCTTGCTCCAAATACTGACGGCCACAATTCACAACTATTAAGTTGATGAACAAAATACTGTTTGAGAGTGCATTTAAGTTTAACTAAGATATTCTGACTCTAGACCTCAGTTGAAGTTATGGGAAGCCCCAGGTTATGCTTTACATATTCTTTGCAGCGATGAGAGTGGCTTTACATTAGAGTGGGGTTTGTTTTACTTGGCAAAGTAAGCTTTTTTAGCTGCTTGCAGGCAGCACATTAACCAGAACACAGTTAAGTTGTGTTATGGCCTTTGGTTACCTATGACTTGTGGAATTAACATTGATTAGCTACAGCTGTAATCTGCCACCGGAGAGGTCACTTCAGCAGGCCAAAATTATGGTCGTTATGGGCAAAAAAAAAAAAAAAGAAGAAGCCTGCCACCTAAATGTTTTATACACGGCCCTTTGCTAATAGAAAGAGAGCGAGAAGAGATGAGGTTTCATAACAGATTTGTTAGCATTGGAGCTTTGTGAATACAGGCATTTTGAAAACCTGGAACCGGATCCACAACGGAACGGGCTATCCCAACCCAACTGTTCAGTTAACAAATTGTTGATTTCTTAAAATACCGACATACAGTTATCTGTATACATTTAGGCCATAAGGACACAATCATTTGCTCTACTAGCTTCGTTTTAATGAATGTACGACAGTTGTGTGCGCTGTGTCTTCCGTAGTCTGAGCCTGTGTGTCGCCTCTTCTCCCTTTGCAGTACTGTATGCCCCGATGTGTCTCTCTCTACTACTCTGTGCCTATGTCGCTCTCCCTCTCTCCTGCACTGTGCCTCTCTCCCTCCTTCCCTCTCTCTACGTCTCTCTCCCCCTCTGTCCCTGGGGCCCTTCTCCTTTCATCCTCACGCCAAAAGCAATCACCATCTCCGTGGTAACGGCTGGTCATGTGACCTGCACCTGTTCCTCTGGCTGGTCGCCACACGCTGGAGCCATCTGGCCACACACACACACACACACACACACACACACACACACACTTCTCCACTTGGCTGCCTTCTCCCCGCTCTTCCTCCTAGCATCTTCATGGCCTCACTTCTCTCCTCAATCTCTTCATCACCTCCCCAACTCTTTCTGCTCAGTCCATCTCTTTAGTTCTCTTCTGCTGCTGCTTTAACTCTAAAACTCTACACTTAAGCAAGCTTTCCTTTTAATTTTCTATTTGGTTTAGTTGTCTGGAAATGCTTTACTTGTTTTAATTAATCAACTTGTACCACGATAAAACTCCAAACAAAAGTTCACTGCCTCACGATAAAGACGCTTATTCTGTGTAGCAGCATCACACGGTTGTATTTATTCAGACAAAGGCAGCGAATATATCCATACTTTGCCACACATGTGGGTGTTTAGAACACACTGAGAACATGGATGGACAGTGGAGAAGTTTACTTAGTCTGCACAACGGTCAAACTGGGCTTTCTTTTCTGCTCAGCACACAACTTAACCGTTTTGGTTTACTCTCAGCTCTTAGTGTTGTTTATAAATGCCCAAGGCAGCGGTTTTCAGCGAAAAAGCTCTAAAGACCCACTGTACACCAACTGTGTCTGTCTGCCATTTGGTGCTAAGCAGGTAGAAACTGTGGACCATTTAGCAGAGCCAGATATTTCCCTTAGGAATTAGTAGAGACCTTAGCCAGAGCTATAAGAATGTATATTGAACTTGCATTAATCAGTTGGACAGAAACATGACTGCAAATGAATGCTAATGTTGCCTCATAACTGCTGAATGTGTAATTAAGCAACCTTCTGGTAGCAAGTACGCCATTTTAAATTAAAAGCTGATACTATGTAAATGACATACACATACTATATTTCGTTTTTTGCCCTTTCTTCGAAATACACAATTTTCTGACTAAGCCGTTTACATGGCTAATGAAAATGAATATTCCACTAATATTCCCATTTACATGCAGCCGTGCTAAATAGATTTTTTCCACCGTTTCCAAGTTTTCCACCAGTTACGGATTTGTTTGACCATGCAAACACAGCCTCCGTTTTTCATTCCTTCAACCACCTTCTTCAAAAGGTCAGCGTTGCGATATTTGTGCATATTCAGAAACCCGTTAATATCAAAGTCTTTCGTAAAAGGTTTCTCCTTCCGACCACAAATGTGGTCTTTTCTTTGGGGCATGTATCTCTACCGCAGCCCTGGAAACGGTTGGCTGGTTGGTTTGTGTAGAACAACCATAGCAGCGCACAGAGCTGACCGTAAACCGTTAACGGGCAAGAAGCTGTAACTGTCAAACAGAGGTAAAACACGTGTTTGAGACGCATATTCTAAATGCGCTGTATACATGTCAAAAGAAAGCTTCGAAAACCCAAATAATCCAGGCACATCCCACATGTCTTAATCTGAAAATGCTATATTTGTAAAAAAAAAAAAAAAGGCCTCATTCGGAATATCTAAACTGAATATGCTGTTTACAAGACCCAAATCAAATCCGGAATATTGTCATATTCTGAGTAATAGTGGAATATTTGTGTATATTGTGTTCATAACTTCTTTCCACTGCCCCCAAGTGGCCAAAAAGAGTCTGGTTATTGCAAGTTTAAAATAAATGTAGGTTTTTATTTCGATGGATGGATTTCAATTATGTCTGAAAATAGTTGAGAGGCTGTTAACTCAGAATATCTGATTAACTAACTGGATCTTCTTTACATCCATCCATCCATCCATCCATCGTTAGTCCTGTCCAGGTGTACAACCCCCGTCCTCAATGTCTCTCATTCACTCTGCTTTAAACTCATGGGCTTAAAGCCTGGCACTCACACATGCTGCCAGCTGTGGTGGGTGTGGAGTTTAGATGGTCCTTTCAAATTGGGGGAAGGGGGGGGGTGTAAAGGAAAGACAAAGTAGAGCAGTGGAGTAAAATATGGGAAAAGAAAGTAGTGAAGAGAAAGATAAAAAACAGAGGAGGGGTGGAGTGTAAGGGACACCTGCTGCCGTGATGAGTCATACTACTGAAACCCCATGCACACACACTCAACCTACAGCAACAAAAACCAACACCCATGGCCAGAAGGCAACACACACACACACACACACCTGTGTTCAAAAGGTGCTGTATTTGCACACGTCTGCAGACACGCAAGGTGCCTGCATGTCCGACTTGTGTGGATTTGTTTGCAGTACACACAAACCAATCCACACACACACACACACACACACACACACACACACACACACGGGTGTGGCAGCTGAGAGCTAGGTTATTTATAGATGTACTTCCTCTGAGAGAGGTAGACAGAGAGGGAGCGCTAGTGAAAGAGAGCGAAGGAAAAAAGGGATGAGAGAGAAAGCAAGGTCAAAGGAGAGGAGTGAGCTGACTGGACTAGTAAAGCACATGATTTGGTCCGTATTGCTCACATATGCTCTTATACACACCATCCTACACAGCTTAAACTAATCGTGCTGAATGCATCCGAGGTTTCCATTTATTGTCTCTTCATTAAGTTCAAGTCCGCCTGTACAAACTATTGTTGCCATTGATGATATGGCATAATTTAACCCGTCAAAACTTATATTTTTTCTGAGAATCACAACTGCTAAATCAGAAGAGCCTTTCACACAGCCTGTTCAAGGCGGGAATGTTGCGCCGTTATTCCGCCTTATCGCTCTGCGTGAAAGGTACGGACACACAATTGGTTGGGACAGAGTTGCCGTTAAGCCGGCAGCCGAATTAGTAGCAGAGCTGAAATGACATCTGTGTAAAAGGGGACAGCTGACATCTCGTACGCACGCACGCAAAAGTCCAGTCACAGTCTCCAGACAGGGATCCCTGCATAAGCTTAGAAGAAATCATAAAATGCACTACTTTATAACTTTTTATATAATTTCCTCAATCATCAAAATCGGTTCCAACACAAACTGCTAGTAACGTTGCAGTAGGGCTGAAACGATTCCTCGAGTAACTCGAATAATTCCATTACTAAAAATCCTCGATGCAAAATGATGCCTCGAAGCTTTGTTTAATCGAGGTTACCAACGATGGACCGGTCACTGCGTTTCAGCACGGATGATTATTACAGTCGCACACCGGGCTGACGCTGCGGGGGACACGTGCCATGAAGACTGACGGCAGCGTAAACAGCGAGGGGCTAAGAGAAGAGACAGGCTGGAGAAAACGACAGAAAGTGTCCAGAGTTTGGAAACCGTTAAACGTAATTAAAACGAAAACTCTGTACACTGCAAAATCAAACTAGCTTACCGCGATAATAGCACGACGTCAGCGCTTCAGCATCTCAACAGAAATAGCGTCTAACTTAATCATCCAATCCACCAAGAGGAACCGACAAAAATAAAATCAGAGTCGTATGGACGATGAAACTACACCAAACACAACTACCAAAAACAAAGACAAGAAAATAGGTAGTGGTGACTACAGTTTGATCTAAAAGAGCCGACTTGTTGACTATCCCTTCGGAGAAACAGCTGATTGTTGCGCACCAATCTCTCTCACTCTTCACGGAGAAACAGCTGATCAACGATCTACTAGCATGAGTGTAACAGAGCTGTGTAGAATTGTAATCAAATATATAAATGAAAATAGGTTAAGTATAACTACTGTTTACATATAGGCCTATATATACACAGATCAGTCTCAGGTTGAAACTTGTAGTTCTGAAAGTTAAGTTGCACAACTTAAGGTCATGTTTATGGATGTTTAATGTATGCCTTAGTTTGAGGTTGTTATTGCATTTCAGAAAAAGTTTTCTTCAAAAACTATGTAATATGGCACTTAAATGCACTGAATGTTTAGTTTTTTGAGAGATGATATTGTAATCAGCGTAGGCAATAAAAATGTAGCTTTTTCCGAAAATTAAACCAAACTATTGTATATTATTGCTCTTCAATAAAACAAAAGCATTTCTCATCAGATTACTCGATTAATCGATGGAATAATCGGTAGAATACTTGATTACTAAAATAATCGATGGCTGCAGCAGCCCTACTATGCAGCATGACTTCTCCAAGCGCAGATTTATCAGCCAAAAAAAAAAATAAACAGTTGAGTCCATGGCAACCTTATCCTTTGTGTTAACATCACCCAAAGCATGATGGAACCATGGTGGCAAAATCTCTTAAAATATGTATCCCAAATGTAAACCAGATAAGGAAAAACAACATGAGTGACAAATCATGAAAATGCTTTGTTGGCTTTGATTTTATGATAGTACTAGATAGCATAGAAAGCCCTGTCAGTACGCCTGAAAGCTGACCCATCCCTCTATCCATTCATGAACAGATATTTGTGGTGTTGAAATCCTGTGGACATCTAGGCAACGAAATCCAACAATTTCCAATTGTGTTTTCATAAGCTATTATAATAACTGTCCCAGAAAACACGTTTTACCACACGCAACTTGATGGGACCCTAACATATTCAGAAAATTCAAAGCTAATGCCACAAAGCTCTATAAAAAAGGAAGTGAAACCTTGAAAACAGCCGGTGCTCAACAGTACAGCCAGTAAGTTAAGGCTTCAGCCTGTTTTGTAGTGTTCATGCATAGATGCAAATACACAGAGCAGAAAGAAAACACAGTAGCGTGGTATGGGCCACATGGAAAACTCTGAGCCTTGGGGCTTACTTCCACCCACTAGTGGAAATCTCACACAAATCCCCGCAAAACGCAACTGAACATATTGCATGCTAATGGCCTCTCTACACCAAGAGAGAAGTTTTTTAAAGTTCATTTTAGAGCTTTACATCTTTAAAAATCAAGCATGTATTCTAATAAGTCAGACAAGTAAACAAGTTAAAAAAAAAAAAAAAAAGTCTTAAGGAAAAAAAACTACTTAAAATCACAGCTAACTGCATAAAGAAATTATAAAGCCTTGAAATTATTGAATGTATAACTTCATAAAGACCTACAGACATACTGTATGACTGCCCTATGGGGAATGAACCACAACTAATCAAGAGCTCGAACTTCAAGAGAGCCATGCTAAACTTCCTTTAAAAATATGAAAACTTATGTGCAAAAGACAACATGGGACAACTCAATCCTCCACCCGTGGCAATATTCAGAGAGACCGACAGAAAGGAAGAGGGAAGATGGGGAGGGCGGTGGAGAGGAGAAGATGAAAGGATACACTGCTCTTCAGCAGGAAGAGGTGGGATTGGAGGGAGGAGAAAGGAGAAGAAAGAATAAAAGAGAAGATACTTGGGTGATTGCAGCGGTCCACCATTTTAGAGTAGCAGTGAATGGCCGGCAGCCATTATTATGCTAAATTAACCTGGGAGCTCCAGGCCGCCACTCAAGATGGAGGAAAGGCTGACAACAGATAAGAGCTAGTTTACCAACACACACACACACACACACACACACACACACACACACACACACACACACACACACACACACACACACACACACACACAAAAAAGGGGCAAAGAATGTACTCCCCCCACCCCCACATTTCCTCCACACACACGGCTGTGGAGTGGTCAGCAGAATGGCCTTCATTATCATTAGACGCCATTTTCTGCCACAAAGATTACCAACTACCCCTCCCCCAACACACGCATGCACACACACAAAACGCCTGGCCCCTCACCGCTTCACATGCACTCACTCCAGGTCCCCCCCCATTCCCCGCCTCTGACTCTCTTCCAGTGGGACACACACACACACACACACACCCCAGCGCTGACCCCGGCCTGCTGCTTTGGCCCTCCCTCTTCCTCGGGATAAAAGCAGGTGTGTGACTGGGAAAGAGAGAGAGAGAGAGAGAGAGAGAGAGAGAGAGAGAGAGAGGGGCTGCCTGACACATTCCTCAGTCTGATCAAGTTTCCACCTTCTCAATGAAAACACATCTGACTCTCTCATACACAAATGCTCTCAGCTCTCTTTGCCACTTCCCATCTCTCTTTCTGATCGTTTGCAACGGATGTGGAAGGTGAAAAAGCATTCATATCAGGAGATCGCACATTACAAGTTAAGAAAAGAGAAGGACAAGTGTTGCCCAAAAAAATACAAAAGATGGAGAGAAAAAAGAAAAGTGATAAAGCCAGAGAGAAAGCGTGAGAGAAGGGAGTGATAAGACCTGAGAGCTGATAAGTGCTAGAAGTTCAATCTAGCCAATCTGTGTGACCAGGACGTTTAAATTAACCGATGAGGCTCGTGGTAGATCCGAGATCGCACCCAAAAGACGCGGCGACGTCAAAACACAGGCATACGGCGCAGGCGTTCACAGTTGTGCTTCAACGCCATTCTACAGACAAAAAGCCCTACCCATTAAAGCGAAACTACGTAACTTTTTAAAGAATAAATAATGTCTTCCCCATTTTGGCATTTGGCATTTTCCACTTGGCTGCTGTTTACTAAAAGTTATAGTCACACTTTATAGAGAAAAGGTAATGCACATATAAATTAGGCGCCATCTAGAGAAACTAACAGAAAACTGTAGGTATAAAATGTCACAGTACAGGAAACAAGTAATCTCTGGGTAGTAAGTGCATGCAAAAAGCCCTTGGCAGCAAAGATAACCAAAACGAAATAAGAAAAAAAAACTGAGGAACTCATCTTTAAAGAAACAGGTTCTTTTACAATATCTATAAAAACTTCAGATATCTTTGTACAACTTCAAATGATACAGAATTGCAAAAGCAGCCATTGTTCCTTCGAGAAACAAGCTACAAATGTAATGTTTGAGTTGATAATTAATTTAAATAAATTATGTATGATAGTGTCATCTCTTCTTTAAGAAAGACAAAAAGTGCACTTCCAGGGTTAACAGAAAAGGTGCTGACTGAAGGTGAATAATGCTACCTTCCACCTGACCTGCAAAACTAATCTGAGTGTAGTTTTAACCCTGTTGATCAGAATCTATACAAGTCTAGCAGTCCATGCTTCACTAAGCCCTGTGATCTCACACACACACACACACACACACACACACACACACACACACACACACACACACACACACACACACACACTGGCAGTCGGGTGTGTCACAGCTCAGAGGTTGTGACCCCTTCAGTTCCCCCTGGTTGGTCACATGAGTGATGGATGGTGTGTGTGTGGGGGTGTGTGTGTGCGAGAGAGTTTCTCATCCGCTGGTATACACTGGTGTTGACCAGCGCTGCTGCCTCTTGTTTGAATCATTTCAGTACTTCATAAACAACCAAACAAACACTGACTACTGTAATGCTGCTCCTACCTGGTTTTCTTGGGGGTCTTGGTCTTGGGCGTGGAGCTCTTGGGTTTCTTCTCCTTGGGCTCCTTGGGCTCTTTGGGAGTCTTGGGTGTTTTGGGCGTCTTCGGGGTCTTGGGCTCTTTGGGCTCCTTGCCCTCTGCCTTCTCCTTTGGTTTCTTTTTCCGCTTTTTCTTCTCCTCCACCAGTGGTGAATTTCCCTCTACAATTCCTGTGCCGGTAACCTGTTCACCTGCATCACTTCCTGTTTCGGGAAATTCAGACTTTATGTCTTCTCTCGCTGCCTTCTTCCCTCCCTCCTCTTCCTCTCCATCCACTACTTTCGCTTTCTTCTTCCTTTTCTTTTTTGGCTTGGTCTCCTGGTCGCTGGGCTGCTCTTTGCTGATAGGCTGGCCGGGGGCGCCGGCACCAACTGTCGGCCTGTCAGGAACCATCATTGAGGCGTCGCTTGACGGGTCGGTGGGGGAATGCTGGAAGGTGGGGCAGAAAGGTAGCCGTTAATTTGAGTTTTTCTGCAACTTCAAATGATGCTTAAAAACTTATTACTTTATAGAAAAATGTTCGAATAACCCACTTAAAAACCATCTTTTAAAGCCATTTTCTGCTTCTTAAAGGATTATAGAGTGAATATATATATATATATATTTTAATTTTAAAAGCCTAACCAGGGACAGGGGTTGCAAATTAGTCATGGCTATAAACCTATATGCATGGCATCTACTTTGTATTATTTATAAAGAAATGGTCTATGCATTTGTCCCTGCCAAATAAACATTAAATAAAAAATATATATAATATATATTAAATATATTAAAAATAATAACAATATTTGGGCACTGGACTGTTCGTAAGACATAAGTAGTTTGGTGTCACTTTGGGATCTGAGAAGTTGTGATGGGAACTTTTCATACAACGATTAATTGTAGAAAGGATCAACAATAATTAAGAATCTAAAACAAAATTAGGGCTGAAACTAATGATTATTTTCATTATCAATTACCTGGCAATCAGTTTTATCTATAAAATGTCAGAAATGTCTTGTTTTGTCCAAACCAGAGTCCAAAACCTAAAGAGATTAAGTTTACTGCCTTAGGAAAACAAAAAACAGCAAATATTCAAATTGCATTGGCATTTTTCTGAAAAGAAAATGAGTCAATAATCAAACTTATTGATTCATTTTCTGTTGATTGACTAATCAATTTGTCGTTTCAGCTCTAAACTAAATCCCATCAAACATGGATCTGTCTGAGCACGTGTGCAAGAAATGTTCTGCTAATGTTTTTCCATCAACACTTGCCATGCCAGCTTTTCAAGTCAATACAGCTTATTTTCCACAGGGTGGGGGATATTTCAGTAATGGCGGACTACAGAGCAGAGGGGGTAAGAGGGGATCCATCCATCCATCCATCCATCCATCCATCCAGGCTACCACCAGAGCCTGTCTATGGAGAGCCTGTTCACTCCCTATCTCACTCCCTATTAGCCCCATTGTACCAACCTGGAATTTTCCCGAGAGTGGAAGTTCTCCCCTTATTAGACATTCTCTGCTACCACCTCCTCCCTCTCCTTCCTCCACTCCCCTCAACTCCCTGATGCTACGGTTTCCCTCCCCCCTCCTGCCTCCTCCTCCAGCAGGCTAACCTTAGTAAACAAAACCGACTGACACCTCATTTTTCCTCCTACTTTGCTCTCCCGGAAAGACTTGATCCGCTCTCCTTTCTCCACTCATCGCTCCCAAGTAAGCTTTCTGTGACAGGCAACTGGTAACCAGCTGTTGGGAGCCTCTCCAGCTGCCTCTCCTCCCTCACCCTCTCTTCCCTCCCTCCTTCCCTCCCTCTTCTTCTCTCTCCAGCTGCTCAGGGTCCCAGTAGCAGATGGGAAATCAGGCATCATGACACGAATAAATTATCTCCATACTTCAAAAAGGCGCAGCGAGGGAGTGTGTGTGTCACATACGAGTATGCCTTAGTGTATGTATGTGCATGTGTAACACACATGTGCAATTCAGTGCGTGAGCATCAGCAAGTCTATAACACACACACACACACGTGGGGGAGGTAAGAGTTGTGGTGAAAGTCCACTTCCATCAGGAGAATGCTAATGTACACACACACCAAACTACTGCAAGGTCACGCATCACAAAAACCTCTGCACACATGCACACAAACACCTGCTGACACACACGTAAACTGAGCCATTTAGACACACAAATATAGGGAAGAGAGGGAGAAGGGGGAGATAACGGGGGTTGGGGGGGAAGAGAGAAAGAGCGAGACACAGAGAGAGAGAGAGAGAGAGAGAGAGAGAGAGAGAGAGAAAATCACAGAAAGAAAGAGATGGGGGGGGATGCAGTGCCAAGAGATAAATCTGTCCTCCTGCCAAGCTTCCCAGATAATCAATCACACGAATGACAATGGAGACACACACACACACAGTGTATACACAAACAATTACACACACACACACACACTTGAGTCCTGCGTCAGGTTTGGTGTTCTGCAGAGTGAATTTAGCTTGCTGGTGTGCCGAATTGTACTGGTTTAAATGGGAGAATGGAAAACTCACTGCTCTCTACTGAAACACTAGTATAATCCACTTCCAAAACAGGTTGTATTAATATCAATAACTGAATTTAATAAAAAAAAAGATCCATAAAGACCTCAATGAATTACTCGTACCAGCAGAATGGCTGCAGGGCTAATATATGAGACTCAGGAGATGAACAGGCTTGAGTTTCATCTCTCATAGGACAGAGGGGAGGTTGGAGGATAGAGAGTGTGAGGAGGAAGGTGAGTGAAGAGGGGTGAGGAAGCTGAAGGAGAGCGCAGATGAAAAGGTTAAATCTACCAGGCAGAAACACTTAAGACTCCCAAAAGGATGGAGTGAAAGGAAATCCGGTCCACATCATTCAGCTTCTCCCGTTACTCGGTCCATCCGTCCATCCATCCATCCATCAAAAATTGACAGCTGCTCACTGTGTCCCACCATTCAGCAGGTTACAGTATCGTCAGTCACATTGTTTTCCATCAAAAGGAAGACCCATCCAACAAGACCAGACCGGTTTGCTTTGACATCAACTCTGGTCTGTATTTTTTTTGCACCACTTCCTCACCACACACACTGGCGCAAGACCCATGATTCTTATCAAATCCTGATTTGATGAGAATCAAATTCTGGTCATATTATTTTAGCAAGCCAGATGTGTTGAAAGAAAACAAACATTTATTCTAGCACCAGCGGTGATATTTTTTGATTCTCTTGATTAAAAAAAAAAAAAGTGAAGGATATGATTATTTACTTATTCATGCATAACTTGATTTTAGGTTTACTCATTACCAAGCTGCCAGTAAATGTTTTGTAATGTTAAGATCGACTTCCTCTTCTGCTTGAAATCATTTTTGCACAACCATTACATTTTGCCTTATCACTAAGCACTAGCTTTGGTGTCAGTCATTGGTTGACGGATGCTGAACTGGCAAAACTGTAGCATACGCCACTTTCAGGAGTCTATAAGCTTAAATTGAAAAGCCGATTTCTTAACAAATCCCCAATTTGTTATAATTTTGGAAGTGGTTCAAGTTGACAAGTTCACACGCACAATTGTCTGCCGAGGTCTATAACGGTCTGGCTTATTTCACACGAGAGATTGAGGTTGCCAACTTCCATGTACCAATCAGGATTTAGCAACATTTTAATCAGGACCCGATGACAAATGTTAGGCCATTTGGTCACTGTCAGTCAAAATTGATCAACTACACCAACATTGTTCCAATAGAGCAGATTAGCTAAATGTTTGAGTTTTTAACCATTAAATAATACCAAACTTTTGTTTTTTTCCACTTTGATTTTTGCATTTTCAGTTATAAATATAAAATGTTATTAAATACTTGCATTTGAAGCCAGGTTTTCACAGACTTAACTATACACATGGATTTCTCCATTTTCTTTCATTCATTGTCTGGGTCTAACAATTGCTTAATAAGTGCCCTACAGCTACATATAATTATATACATTTAAAAGTTTTACTTTAAGCCCCGTAGCACAATCAAATATCAAAGTCTACGATTAGGTCAACAATTTGTCCATTGATAGGATAAATTCTAAACTTTTACTTAAATTTTGAAAATGTGGTTTGTGCCGCTATCATTTGAAAGTGCATATCTTACATATACATTCCAGTGTATTGCCAAGAGCTATCGTCTCATCTCTCATTGATAAAACATTAGGGATGTAACGATTACCGGTGTAAAGGTAAACCTCGGTAAAAATGTTGAAGATAACAATTACCGTTTTCATGTAAAATATCATCACGGTGGATTACCACGGTGTGGAAACCGCGCGTTCCCAGCTTCATCAGTCTGCTGAAGTTGCTGCGAGGGCGCACCGCGTAGCCTACAGTGCGTTTCTTGAAGTTGGAATCATGGCGTGAGGAGGAAATGACAGCGCTCAGGACATTTATCAGCCTTGTAGAAAAGGCTGATAAATGACGAGAGTCATCACTTTAATCTCCTGCCAATCACTCGCACTCAGCCAGGAGAAGGGGACAGCACAGCAGCTGTAACAGACTCTTTATCATTCCTTTCCTGTTTTCAGGACTTGTTGAAGTGATGTGTGTGTAGCCTAGAACGTAAGTTAAAACTATTCTGTAGCTTGCTAAACTGTCATGGGTTTCACTGCCTCGCCCTTTATAGTTAACTTCATGTTGGAGTTGTAAATAAATCTTCCTGGATCTCAAAGTCTGACATCTCTGGTTCAAATTCTTACAGGACACCCTACAGTGGGCCAATTTGATAGTTTTTACAAGCCTATATTTTTGTAATATAATGAACACTGTTGCACTCTTTGAAACTATGTCAGCTTGTGTAGGCCTATGCTTGCTGAACATATTGAACACACTTTTAAAAATACCGCTATAATACCGAAAACCGCGATAATTTTGGTCACTATAACCTACTATAGCATACTAACTATAATTACATTTTCATACTGTTCCATCCCTAGAAAACATCCAATCATCATTCACAGTATGCACAGAAGGAAGTACATCCTCTCTGTTCAGACACTGCAGCAGCAGTTGCAGCACCAGCTGCATGTCTCAGCTCTTCAAATAGGTGTGGTGGGTTTCAATAAAAAAATCACTCAGCCACCAAAACCTAGATGCATCAGTTTGTAGAGAACTACCTTGGCAAGGTGACCGCACTAGTGCTGGTTTTACTTGTCCTCAAAAGGATGATTAATTATGTCATCTTTCAGGACAAGGGTGGCGCCAAAGTGATTTGCTGTGGCTCTTCATAGGGATTTTCACTAAAGTTGCCATTAGGTATCTATTGTTCTGAGAGGACTGATGACATGCCCATCTCAACATCATTTCTATTCATCTTTTTTGATGGACAGATAGTTCAACTGTGCTTAACCTTAACAAAAACAGAGCTTGAAAGGAGAAAACAGGCAAACAAGTTGCACTAGTATGTTGAATTATTTTTGTTGTTGGTACATTCATATGAAACGTTCTTTACTACACACAACTAATATGAATTTGATGAAATGTATGAAAGAAACCAAGCATTCTGTCAACCAGTGACAAATACTTTCCAGTTAAAAACCACAGAAATGCGGAGAGACGAGTAAACATTGGAGAAGCATTTCCTTGAAGCTGCAGAGCGACGGCGAGCTGGATGGTATAGCAGCTCACTGACAGCATGTATGAGCGGGGGAGGGGCGAGACAGGCATGTTATATGTCAACTAAAGTGCTGCACACAACAGTGTGTATGTGTGTGTGTGTGATGTAGAATAAAGGTCACAGCACAGCACTCTGCCAGAGCTGTGACCTTGAGTTGCTGAAGAAGGAGTGTGTGCGTGCGCGTGTGTGTGTGTGTAATAACCATGCTTAGTGAACAGATGGAGCTTAGAGTACCAGACATACAGTCATTATGACTGACTGACCAGCGTGGTGCCGTGTGTGTATGTGGCTCTTTCTAACAAGTGCATCATGAGGCACAGAGAGAACTCCCTTCCTGTGCCGCAGACACACACACACCCCACTCTGAGTACTGCCCTAGCTAGGCTATCCTATTTCCCCAGGCACATTTGCCATCCCATTCCAGACCGCACTATCCCAAGCCACACTGTCGGCATGTGCGAGAGAGTGTGTGTGTGTGTGTGTGTGTGTGTGTGTGTGTGTGTGTGTGTGTGTGTGTGTAATGACGGGGGCTGCCGGGCCTGCAGCTAGAGTCAGAACAGCACATGCAGCTCGCCCAGGCGCTGTGCAGGGCTCACTAGTCAACCTGGCATCTAGGTCAGGAGTGCTGGATAAATTAAGAGTGACGGCTGAAATGTCAACCACAAAACGCAGCAAGGCTTGGAGGTGGTGTGGGGGGGGGGGGGGAGAGACGGGAGTTGTGTGAACGAAGATGGAAGGAGAAAAAAGGGGACTAGATCTGTGTGCGTGTGTGGCCACAGGGCTGCTATTGTGTGTGAATGGGTCAGGGGAGAAAGGGGGCTTTGAGCAACAAAAAAGCTAATGGAAGCTGAGGGCACGTGACGCAGGCAGCAGGCGACCGTGCACGCTCACACAAACACAAACATGGAGGTTACCATTGAGAACTGCTAACCTCTTCCCAGCAGCCCTCCCCTCCTCGTCTCCTTTGCTAGAGATCCTGGACTCCCTCTCTTGAGATCTTTGCTTGTTTTCCCACTTCTTTCCTCTTAATGTTTTTCCCCTCCCCCATTCTCTTAATCACCCCCCTAGCTCTTTCCCCCCCCCTCCTCACTGTCTCCTGCTTTTCCAAACTGTCTGTTTCTCTGCACATCCGGCTACACAACATTAACTTAGAGATGATACCCCTAAAATGGAGAAGACAAACAGTGAGTGAGACAGACAGACAGGGAGAGAGAGAGCGGAAAGAGAGGAGACGGGGAGGAGGGAGAGACAGGAAGGGAGGTTTCCTCTACAGGAGGAGGGGGAGATGTGGGAGCAGGAGGGAGGCGAGATTATGCTGGTGGCGCCTCTGTGTGTATGTGTGCGCACACACACACACACACACACACACACACACACACACGTGTATGTGTATTGCATATATCTCAGGATATGCAGCGCACAGGAAACAAACAGCTGCAAAAATCCATTTCCCCACACACACACGGAAACACAACCACACACAGGGCCAACAACAGAAGAAACAAAAAGGCAAAAAACACACAGATATGAACACACACACACGCAACCCCACTGAACCAGCACCCGATGCACTGCTGTGTTCTCAAATGTCATGTACACACACACACACACACACACACACACACACACACACACACACACACACACACACACACACACATTCCCCCACCCACATGAAAAATAAACACTCACATGAAATACACCCACACATGAAAACAAATGCAGTCTTGATCTCTCTCATACTCACACACAGCGTTGCTACCACATCAAAGCGTTTGTTTGACGGAGACTCACCTGTACGTGAGGCACTTTCTGTGGGGTAAGAGGGGGTGAGGAGAGCGGGTGGGAAGCGGAAGGCGGAGGTGCCCATGGGTGGGAGGCCTGGTTGGGAGCAGGGGGCGTGCTCTGCAGGTGGTGGGGCTGGGGGGGCATGTGTGTGTGCTGCGTCTGAGCGTTCTGAGCAGGTGGTGCCAAGCCCTGGTTTAGGACGGGAACTCCATGTTGACCGAGAGTCGGAATCTGGAAGCCCATGGGAGTGGGCTGCCCGCTGCGGGAGGCCTGCTGAGAGGCCTGGAGCAGACACTGATCTCCCCCCTGGCTGACCGGTGCTTCATGAGGCCCTGGGAGTAGAGAGGGAGAGGAATAGACTATCATCACTGACTAAATGGATGCATGATGTGAACAGTGTTTTACCTCCTAAAAACAATAGCAACTTAAGCTCAACTTTCACCCAATGGTCAATGAAGTCAGAGAGGGGAAAAGAGAGACTCATATGTGTGGAATAAATAAACATTACAGGTTCACAGACCATATCAGGTTTCTGAATTACTTCAATAATTCACGTGTAAGGGCTTGATTTAAGTGCAGAAGTAACTAAAGGGTTGAACCGTATTCCAGTTGTGAGCGAGCAACTCGAGGGTTGGTGGTACAACATTTACAGTGCGGACCATCTCGGTCCATGAGGAGAAGTTTGAGAGATGCTGCATTGCCTGACCGTGTGATCTGACCACTGTCTAGGGACGGTGTGTATATCATGAGGAAGAGACATACAAGCAGGGTAAAAAAAAAAAAAAAAATGTCATGGGATGCAGAAAAAAAAATTTCTGCATCTACAAAAATGAGTTCAGTCAATTTATTTGGATCTGCACTCTAATTATTCATAGTCATTCTACAGTAATGCTAGTTCTAATGGACGTCAAAAGGCCAGAGTAAGACTATAGTTTCACTGCTGCCTTCACTCACTCTTTGTAAACTCCCAATATTAATGATTGTTATCATGATTTCATTTTGTGTATTTTGGTTAATAAAAAAAAAAGCATTCAATATCAACTTTTGTGATATGGTTTTGAGATAGATGAGAGGTAAATAATAATAATAATAATAATAATAATAATAATAATTATTATTATTATTATTATAGCCATCTGTAACACGTTTCCTCTTCGTGTTTCTATTTTAGTAACCTCGATATTTCCCAGCCATGTTTATTGGGCTATTTTATCCGTTCATTTTGAAATGTTTGTAGAATTTCCAACAGCGTTTAAACGCAGCACTGGGGAAGCTTCCGTTGCAGTTAGCTAGTAATTATTAGCGCACCCTGTTGTCCCTCCGCCTCACTCCCAGCCTCTAGAGAATACTTCACAGGGGGGAGAGCGTTGATTAAGGGATGTCAACTGTTAACTGTGGAACAAGGCCACCGAGAATATTTTTGACTGGTTAGTTACCAATTAAAGCAACACCAAAGATTTTTGTACCTTAAAATAATGTTTCCAAAATCGTTTCAGTGGTTCATCAACTCGTAACCGGGTCAACGGCACTTCTGCATTCGCTTTGCGGCCATCTATCGGCTAAAACCGCACTATGCAAGTTTGCTAGATCGGGTAGAGCATGGGTGTCAAACTCAAGTTCCCTAAGGGCCAAACTAGAAAATGAGAATCACATCAAGGGCCAGACAGAGTGTATTGCTTTTATGTCACGGGAAAAGTCAAATATCTTTGACTGAATTATTGCATGCCTCATATAGTCTCCTCTCTTACAGTTTGGTCGACAAAAATGTCGAAGAAAATGCCAACAACGGTTGGAAAAAGCATCAAAAACACGTTGTGAAAAGTGACAAAAAGTAGGTGGTCCAAAATGTATTGTGAACCTAAATGTAGACAGGGGCCAGATCAAAATCAGCAAGGGGCTGGATTTGGCCCGCGGGCCTCGAGTTTGACACGTGTGGGGTAGCGGATCTGTAGTTTGAATGAGAACGGTAATGGTCAATTCCGCTTCCAACCTGTAGGGGGACCGAAAAGGAAAAGTTCTTTAGTGTTGCTTTAATGGGTGTCGGGCTATTGTAAGCAAAATTAACCCAAACTAAATCCCTAGTTGGTTCACAACCATCTGTGTAATAGTAACTTTAACAGCTCTGTTTTGTACTTACAGACTACATGCGAGATATGAGAACAGTAAATGTCAAGAAAACTTTGATTTGTTATAAATTCTGAATATTTCAGTTTGCCCGTTTCTGTTGTTTTTGAATGTTTATGGTGGAAGCGAATGGGTTGAATGGATGCCAATAAAGTGACTAAAAGCGAGACCAATCAAAAAGCAAGATGGGCCAGCATCAACGGTCCGGTGCTTACCTTGCTGTGGCCTATTTGGCCCCATTTGTGGACCACGCTGCGGCCCCATGCCGGGATACATCTGCCCTGCATTGGGGGGCATGTTGTGGGGCTGCTGGTGTTGGGGGGCAGACAAAGGAATTTGGGGAGGTCTCTGTGGAAGGGCCAGAGCATTATGTGGAGAGTGCAGGGCTGTGTACCCTGCAACCTCTGAGGGTCCAGCTAGTCCTGCGCTAGGGGGTCTGACTTGTTGGGGAGGTGGTGTTGGGGTTCCCAAAACCCGCATGGGGGACATGGATGAGGGGGAGGGGTAAGATCCCTGAGCTGGAGGGGCAAGGAGGGACTGGGCCTGGTTTTGGGCCTGGGGCAGATTCTGGGGGTGCATAGGCTGGCCCTGCTGCCCTGCCTGCTGCTGCATCGGGGCAGAGAGGGTCTGATGTGGCTGGGGTGGTCCAGGGGGGTATCGCTGCCCCTGTTGTCCAGCTGCTGGGCCTGATCCCTGGTTAAACCTCTGGCCAAGCTGCCCTGGTCCCATGGCCTGGCTGGTGTTAGCATTGACGTTAGCATTAGCACTCTGGCCCATCCCAGGTCCCATGGCTCCATACTGGGCCTGATAGCCAGGGTACTGGCCAGCCCCAAACCCCCCCATACCCTGTTGGTGCTGGTGGGGGTGGGGAGGCTGTCGAGAGGGAGAGTGTGGGTATCTGGGTGTGTGGCCCATGTTGGGATAGCCCTGGGGTTGTGACTGGGGCTGGGGGTGTCTCATCTGGGCCCCCGCCATTCCAACATTTCCCAGGTAGTGAGATGGGTCCTGAGCAGGAGGGGGTGCCATGCTCTGTGAAGGGTAGTGTTGGTTCATGCGAGCTGCATTGGGTGTTGGTGGGCCTTGCATCCCACCATAGTTGCCTTGAGACATCTGGTAGCCTCCCATCTGGTTGGGGGTGCCCCCTGGTTGTGTCGGAGCCTGCTGATAAGCTGATCTGTTCTGCTGCTGCTGGCCCCAAACTGCACCCACACCTCCTCCACCCCCAGCGTCACCTGGGTACCCATGGTGGGGGTTGCTAGAGTTAGCTGGGTTATTATGGTAGTGGGAAGCCAAGCCATTTATGGCTGTGTTCACGTTTGGTGGCCCCTGGCTGGGACCATTTTGGGCCAGCATTCGTCCGCCGGGGGCACCAGGTTGATCATAGCCTGTGTAGGGGCCATGGTCGTACATTTGCCCCAATTTAGGTTGCCCTGGGCCAGGCCCAGCGCCATGGATCATCCCCTGGTGGTAACCCCTGTTTCCTTGGTGCTCATGGTTCAGAGAGGGATTAGTCTGCTGGGCTAAGGGGTTGGACTGGGCAGCAGCAGGCTGCTGAGGAAAGCACTCTCCTAAACCATCTAATCCATCTGAGAACAGCCCTGCATCGTCCCCGAATAAACTCAACATCCCTGGGTCCGCCATGCCTGGGTGGGGGCCCCACAGATGGAGGGGACTGGATGGAGGGAGGTGTGTTGTGTAGTGAGGAGCTAATCAGATAGCTGCTAATTTGAAGCTTGCTACTCCATGGTCCTAATTAAGGTTCCTGGAGAGACAGACAGAGAGAGGGAAAGATAAAGAGCAGAACAGAAAAGAGGGAGGGGAGCAAGAAAGACAAAAAATTTAAATTAGTGCACAAGACCAAGACCATGATGAATGTAGTTAGAAAGCTGGAGTGTTTGGCATTTTGTGCAGTTGTCCAGGTCTGCTCAGACATGTTTAGAGGCAGATTCATTACACAACTTCCGCCACCAATGACTTCAAACACACCACTTCCACTATTTATTTGAGAGAATTTTGTCTTAAGCATTCATCTAATTCTCTAAATGAAAAGGGTTGAAAACTTAACTGCGGTGAATTTGTTACAGCCAAAGTAAAAGCTAGCAGCTAAAAGTCAATTGTATAAACATAAGGCACGCACACACACACACACACTTTTATACTACCAAACAAAAGAGGTTCTTTCTTTTCAAACACACACTCAGAGTCATTGAGGGTGTGTGTGTGTGTGTGTGTGTGTGTATATTAGAACAAAAGGCCCAGCAGATGCAACTCTGTTTGAACAGCAGCAGCTGCCAGCCAGCCAACAGGCCAGAGAGCTTTGCGGACGGCAGTCAGTCAGTAGCTAGGTTAGCAAGCCATTCAGTTGGCAAACTAACCAGTCAGTCAGTCCCGACAGATGTTTGAAGATGAGGGAGTTAGCCACCTGCTACCTTTTTAGCCTCAGTGTGTGTCTGTTGATCTCCCTGGGTAAAAGGAAAATAAACGTGCATACAGCAAGCCTACTTTACTATAAATGAACTAGTTGTATTTGCGTGTAAACATCTAAAAAAAACTGAAGACTCTAGAGGTGTGTATAATCAACAGCCAAGGGACTGGGAGGCCTACACAACACCAAGTCTGACGACTGAGTGAGAGGGTGGAGGTAGGTGGATCTATACATATACACATGTATATTCTATCGGAGACGGGACGGGGAGGAGGTGGTTTGCTTGTTGCTTCTATGCACATCAAAAAACACCCAAGCCAACTTTTGCAGCTACAGAGTTCCCCTCCCCCCTTAACCTCATTTCTTTCCTCCTCCACACTCCACCCTTCCCTCCCACTAATTTTCCTCATCAACTTACCGGTTCATTACAGAGCCCGGCAGGTATCAGTGGTGAAACGTTTAATTATTTCTTCATGGGGAAATAGTGAGCACAAGTATGTAATTTTCTTTTTCCAAAAAATATTCTGTACAATTAAATGACTAAACTGTGGCCCAAAATCACATAAGTAATAAGTTATTGTAGCCCCAGGAATACCAGGTTGTTGTGGCTCAGTTTTCGGAGGGGCACGTAAAGTGTCAGTAGGACAGGCTGGGTTTGAGTGTACAGCTGACTGAGGCCTATCATGGCAATAAGTGGGGTACACTTTTACACAGCCTGTTCAAAGGCATTATTACGCCTCTATGTTCTGTGATGGCGGAATCTCTGTAAAAGAGGCTAATGATTAGGGCTGCACAATATTGATAAAAACTGACATTGCAATATGTTTTTTTTTCCTGCAATATATATTGCGATATGAAAAAATAGCCTACTGGAATTTACACCCTCTAGGGGGACCCAGGGGAATGCCTTGTACATTTTAAAGTTACAGAGACCCGGGTAGACGAGGGGAACCTCACACACCGAGCGATCAGGAGTAGAGTTAAATTGATTCGTCCACCAGTTCTCCATTCCTCTGGACATCTACTATTGCTAGAAAAAAAAATTGCGTAACACTTTACTTGAAGGGATCTACATAAGAGTGACATGACTCTGTCATGACACATGAACCCTAACTCTAACTTGTCATGACAAAAACCAAATGACACTTGTTTATAATGTTTAGGACACGTTCATGACAGTGTCATGTCACTCTTATGTAGATATGTTCGAGTAAAGTGTAACCAAAATTTGAAAGCTTTAACTTTAAAAACTTGCTCTCTGAAGGAATCCAGAAACAAAACCTTGAGTACACAAGTTTCCACAATTTGGCACATTTGTAAAGATTACAGAAAAGAAAGTAAAACCGATATTCTGATCTATTAAGCAGCCTGAGTTTCATTTCTGAATGGAATGGACTGCAAGTAATTCAACCTATTCAGTAACCAAGAAACCAATTCTCCTAAAGTACCTATTTAGTACCTAAAATGTTCCCTGTGAGATTTATATAAATTGCTCTACTTTATCACAATTAAACGACCGTTCATAAATCGAGTTTCTGGATGACGATAAAGATTATTACAACCATAGCCAACAGTCCCCATTAGCATGACTAGGGTTGGGTACCGAAACCCAGTGCTAATATGGCACCGGTGGTACCGGACCGAATTGCAACGCAGATTTCGATGCCAATTAAATGCCTTTTGGGCTGCTCTCTGACCCTCTGAAACCGACGTTCGAGGTAACAGGAGCATCGCTGCATGTGACGCTAGTTAACGCTACACTTGATAGCAGGTAACGTTAGCCTACCATTAGCTAGCAGCTGGATTGAACATGCTGACAGCTAAACGATGTAAAGTATGACTATTTCACTGTAGAGGATTCCAACAGCGGGATGTTAAGCAGTCTGCAGCTGCAGTTGTCGGAAAAGCAACAGACTGTGCATTCACTTGAAACTAGTAAGCCTCGTGGTGCATTCTAAGTTATTGTGAAATAACTTATGCCCCTATTTTTGTAAGTATCGGCTCAGGCACCGGCACGGTTTAAAAGTATCGTTTTAGCACCGGTATCGGAAAAAACCCAAACGATACCCAACCATAAGCATGACAAGACTACAGCAAAACTTGAGCCCTTTGGGCGTTCTGCTGGGAGCCTGCTGTGGTGCTGGTCAACCCTTTACTGTAATATGGTCAGCAACAGGCAAGGGCAGGCAGGGGATGTACAGATATTAACCCATTAACGTTCCAACGGCCTGCCCACAGGCCGTCAGCCTTTTCTGTACGCATCCTGCTATTTACACGACTCCCATCTTTGGAAAGCTACAACTCTTGTGATACGACTGATGCAAACCATTTCAAGTTACAAATTACTACAGCAGGTACAATCACCACCTCTGTCAGAGTAACAAACAATAAAAAATCATTTTAATCCACGCCATCGATAATATTCTGACAAAAACGGTCTTGTTACATTGACAAAGGTCCAGAAATAAAATATATCCATGAACAGCTTTTAAATTAAAAATTTCGCAGCAGATATTCAATGATCCACTATATTCCCTGGGGTAAAACATGTAATCATCTGCTGTTTTCCATTATCAAATCCACTGCTGCAGTCAGACCTTTCGATTGACACCTCACTTGAACCAATAGGAGCATCCTTGTCTCGTCCACAGCCTACAGTAGCCTTTAAGTGCCTGTGGTGAAAGAAGGTGCACGCCCCTCTACTTTAGTTTACAGACCCAGCCAATTGCAACAGATTGTGCCGATGTCTGACCGTTTGTATAGCCAATGAAATTCTGAACACAGGGATATGCTGCCTTCCCAGGTGTTTTTTTTTTTATACAAGCCAAAACAAGGAAGTCTCTGGTAGAGCAAAATCCCTGTATTCTCTACAGTAGCCGGTTGGCTAAAGAGCCAGAGCTACAGCCACATACCCTCCACAACCAATATTTTATTATATAAGTAACTGGTTCAGTCACCACTTAAAATCACTACGTGGTTCTGTACATCTAGGACATGAACACACCACCAGAACAGATAACGCAACACAACTAGGGCTGTCCCTACTACCATTTTTTAAGCTTTGGTAATAATCAACAGCGAATATTTGAATATTGCGCGTGCAGCGTGACTCCGGAAGCAGCCAGCGCCATGCCAGAGCGCAGTGGCATTACGCATGACCATTTGCTGTTTACCTTCATTCAAATCACCTAAAAAAAACAAAAAAACAACACTAGGCTGCTAGCGTATAATGTTAAAATCCAGTGCAAATATGGCACCGGTGCCCAGTATCTACCGGATGGAATAGCAACACCGATTTCGGTGCCTCATTACGGTGCCACTTAAATGTCTGCGCTGCTCTCTGATGCTCTGAAACAGACGTCAGAGGCAACAGAAGCATCACTTGCATTTCACGCTAGTAAACACTAATAGCACGTTACATAGCAGGTAAAGTTAGCCTTCCGTTAGCTACAGTAGTAACTGGATTAAACGCGGTTAAAATGCTGACAGCTAAACGGTGTAGTGGGACTGTATTTCACCGTACAGGACTAACAGCGGGACGTACAACCATCTGCCGCTAAAGCTATGAGCTAAAAGACAAACTAGCAGACGTGAATAAAGGTTTACTTAAAACTGGTAAACTTCGTGGTATATTCAAAGTTATTGTAGAACACCCTTTTCTCATCAGTTTGTTGTTTAACAGCAATGTCCTGGTGAAAGAAGTAATTATTGTTAAAAGTTATTACATTTTTAATAATCATTTAAATTGCCCCCCCTTTTTTGTGCCGATCTGAAAATTGATCCGACCGGGACTCAAAACCGTGATCCGGAACGGGAGTTTTGTGATCCTTTGCTCCCCTATTTGAGAGGGTTGGGAAATTAGATTGCAAGCCATTCTCTCATGGTTACATTAAAATGTGTGGTATAGTTACATAAGAAATGAATTGCTCCAAATATAGGCAGTTTAAAACACGGCAACCATATTGTCAACTTCGGCAACCAAAAGCTGATACCTGGTTGCCAAGCCTGGCCTGGTTGAGCCCTGCATACAGACCTCTACACACGACACTGCTCCGTTATAACTCGACATTTCTCCATTGTTGGCTGAGAGGGATGGGATAGCGTTGTAGTGTTTCAATGTTTACACGTCATGAATTAGACAGCTGCAAAAACCTATCTATATAAAAAGAGATGGAATAACAGCACAGTGGGAAAAAATACTGGATTACAGATTACATTTTTATTTTCCCACAATTGTCAAATAGTAGTATAACAATTCCGAGTGAAACTTGTGATTTCAAGTATTCAATATGTTATTTAGTAATAGAATGTTAATTTTCACCACCAAAAGTAGTTCCGATGAAAAAGTTATAATAAATGGCGAAAATATCGGCTGTGGCATAAAAATTTATAGATTCCAAATTGGGAACTTTTAGTGCTACAGCAGCAAATATAAAGAAACAAGACACACACAGAATATACAAGAAATAAAAAAGGATAGAAAAGATAGAAAGCAGCAGCGCTGTGAGTTACATCACTTCCTGTGCATTTCAATCACTACAGAAAGAGAGAAAAGTGCATGTGACCGCGAGCGTGCGTGGCAGGTGAGTGTAATTGAGGGTATTTTCACATCCTTTGCAACAAGTTACTACCAACGCAACTGATTTCCTGTCAACTCAGTCAGACGCATGCTACATTAGACTGAATTCTACAATACAGAATAAAGGTTGCTGTAAATGCTTGCGTTTGTGTGCCGAAGCCTTGGGGCTTTCATCGGATCACAGCTCTACAGTAGATAAAAGTAGGAAGGCAAGGGATTCTTTCTCACTCGCTGCTAGAAATTAGCCTCCACAGGATAACGTTTGTCTGCACCTTGGACAGAGCTGGACACATTTACCTATGCATGTCACCTCTCTTCTCTCAGCCACCTTTGTCCCTCTCCAGTGTTGTTCATCCCTCTTTTCCTGAGTGAAAACTTCTTCAGTCTAACCGTCACTGACTAGATAAGACTTCTGCTTTCCCCAGCTTTGTTTTAACTTTCTGTACCACTTCCTCTGCCATTTCAGCCTGCGCTCTCGTCTCTTATATCACACACACACACACACACACACACACACACACACACACACGTGCACGCATTGAGGCCCAGCTGTCACTGCAAAAGGAATTAGGTGAACAGTCAGTGTGGCGCTTTAGACACCAAATCTCATCAAAGGATGAGGCATTTATCCCACCATACTCCCCTCTGCAGCCACTGCCAAAGCACACGTGTTAAGGAGTGCAGAGGAGGAAAGAGCATGTCCATACCAACAACCACGAGAAACCCAAAGATCTGGCAAAAAAAACAAAAACAAAAAAAAAACACCGATTCTGGCTCAACTTTTGCCGTAGCGCTATGCTTTCTGCCATCATCGGAAAATTTAATACATTAAAATGCAAATACCAGGTACTGTTCACATCACAAGCTTTAGGATATGGGAGCAAACAATTTCTGCCTTAATTACTTTTTCCAAGTTGAAAAAAAAAATTATTTTAAAAAAGGACAACACATCCACACAGCCCCATCAGTGTAAACCTCTAAACATCATAGCCTGTTAGTGTGCACTCAACACAATCAAGTGAATCAGAAGTGTTAAAAAGTGCGGCCGGGTTGCTCAGTGGGTAGAGCAGGCGCACATATACTGAGAGGCTTATGCCTTGACGCAGAGGTCCAGGGTTCGAGTCCGACCTGTGACGATTTCCTGCATGTCTTCCCACTCTCTCTCCCCTTTCTCACCTAGGGTGAGGCAATAGGATAGTGCTACAACCAGGCAGAGCAACCAAGAAGGTAGGAGCTAGTTGACAGATTATACTTACAAAACTCCGAACACATCTTCCTTTTTTAAGAATGAATTCAGAGCCGTTCTTTGTTCTTTTCTCCAAGAAAAGCTTAACTCCAAGTTTTCCAGAGTCGCAGCTAAAGCAGACTCGAAAGACCGCTGTTCGCCAGCAGCAGCAGCTGCCATCTTCTTTGTTTTCAAGTAGCGGGGAATTCATGCGGAACAGTCGCAACTCTGCCGTCATTATGTTAAGCCCCGCCCACCGACTCTATACACGATGTGATTGGCCTGACCAGAGTATGGTTTTTCCAGCTCGCAAGCCAACGGAGAGTTGCTAGACCCCCCTTGCTGCAAATTACATTTGCTGCCGCTAGGGGGGTCTAGATTTCTACGCTAGCCAACTTTGGCCAACATTTAAGAACAACTGAATCCCTATTTAATATTTGTGCAGTTGTCTGACAACACAAACATACACAATTTGAACACCACAGTCAGGCTGAAACAATTAGTCAATTAATTGATTAGTTGAGCTACAGAAAGTCAATATGCAACTATTTTGATAACTGAATAACATTTAAATGTTTTAAGCAAAACTATCAGATTCACTGCTTCTCAATATGAATATCTTTAGTTTTCTTGGTCTTCTGTGATATTACACCATATTTAGGGCTCCAGACTACCTTTTAACTTTTTCAGTTGGTCACACAAAGCACATGGTACGGTCACACCCTTTATTTGGTACAGCATGGTATGAATCAATGACCTTGCATGCTCGCATATGCGACCATTTTTTGCCTCATATCTTTATACATTGGTTTTGGACTCCTGGTCAGACAAACAATTGTTTGAAAATGATTATTTCATCTTGGGCTTTGAGAAAGTAATAAACCGATCAATGTAAAATGATTGTTAGTTGCAGCCCTAATACAGCACCACTACTAATCCGCCTGCCTCTTTTACCGTCAGCTTGGGCTACAATACCAGATGGTTAACATACTTATGTGTTTTATCAGCAGCATAGCAGGCCCTCAAGTTCCTATCCAACAGCGCTTTCACAAATCTACCCAGTGTCAGAAAAAGTAAAACAAATTTGGGAAGTTGTATTCACTTATGTGGTTTCACAAGACCACACTGATGTTTATCAGTGTTTTCAGAGGTGACAGCTGACATACTCAAGCTCCCATCATCCCTGCATGAAAGCCAATACTCTTGATTATTAGGGGTGCAACAATATAACTGTTTTAGAAGTGATTCCCAGTACATCATATAATGGAAATGTAACAGTACATGTCATTCATGCTGATGTCCATATCAGTTACAGTACATGTATTCCTACAAAAGACAATCCTTTACATATAATTGTAAGATAAGGGCCTCATAATTAATATTAATCGGATTGTTTATCTGAAACAGATTAATGTTTAAAAGCATACTGCAGTATCAGAGTTGGGCAACTTGTCAAAAGTATCCCTGAATAAAATGTCACAAAACACTGAATGCTGGAGAAATACAACATGTTGGTGCTTAACAGAGGGAAACTATGAAAGAAAGAAGCAAGTAATGATTATTTTTATTATTAATTAATCTGCTAATTATGTTGTTCAATTACTCATTTGGTCTATAAAAAAAAAAGACGCCAAAATAAAATGAAAAATCTAGATCTAAGAAATCAGCAAAGTGACATCTTTAAATGCAGGGTTCTCCCTGCCATTATACATCTTAGGTGCAGCATGCTTCAACTTCTGGTTAAAGTGAAGAGGGTTAGTCACGTGCTAGTAACAACTTCAGCACAAGCTCACTAACTCTAATTCAACTAACTCTTGAATTTACCCTTGGGGATCAATAAAGTATCCATCTATCCATCCATCCAAAAAGGCCTGGTGAAACAGAAGTCAGAGCGCCATTTGTTTCCACATACATGCATATTTCTGGTAAAAACAAGAAGCCAGGGAGGGACGCGTCTCGGATATTGATTGCCGTTTAAAGTAGCCAATAGCGCTGCATGGACATTACGCTCCACCGTCCCCCGCCAGAGTGACAGTAGCTGAACATGGAACCACAGGAAGAAAGTCTGTTATCTGTTGTGGAGGACTTCTCGCCACCGTATGTTTTTCAAGCTTCATTCAAAGTCGACAAACAAAATAAAACTATGAAAATCCGTTTTGGGCAGTCTTCCACTTTTTCAACTATCACAACACAGCTTACCGATTTACATGTGAAATCGTCAAGTTTATTTAATTTTTAATGGAGTCTGGGTTAAGCGCTAGCGATCTCAGAGCCGTTTCTGGTTAAACAGAAAGGTCTTAAAGAGGTTTTGAAAAGGCCTACCTCTGTAGGGATCCTTTCCATAATGTTGTCAGACACTCACAATAATAATCTGAGCCTGTCCGTGGCAAAAAACGCTTTCTCGATTAATACTGGACAAATTTCAAAGATTGTTGCTCACATCAGTCACTCACAAAAAAAACGAAAATACATTTTCCTAGTTTTAATCCTGTGTCTCTTTGTTAATTGTTTATTTATCTCGTTATAATTATCAAAACACCAATCTTTTCTTCATCACATATAGGTTATGTATAGGTTTATTTCACCTGCTTACTGCACCTTGTCATATAATCCTAACTATGTGCTCCTGTGGTCTGTGTCAGATCGGGTAACAGGGAGGATTTGTAGTCACGGGGGCGGGACATTAAAACTTGATAAAAAGGTTTTCATCGGACATACAATTATTAAATGCCCCCCAAGGAACACAGGAAGAGAACCAACCATGAGTAATGTAAAAATAATCAAATTTTAACAAATATTTGGCATAGAATAGATAAATGAACATGCATCATAGGGACACAGGCTTAACACTGGAACATTTTTCACTTCATGAGGCCTTTAAGGTGGACCAGCTATTCTAATTTTAGTGACAAGCTGCTTCTCCAAGCTCTGCTTTAGTGATCTCTCCCTTGCTGCAACCGACAACCCATAAGCTTTAGGCAAATAATTGTGCGATGGCGTCACTAAATATGCAAATAAGTGTATGAAATAATTTGCACCTAAGTGCTTTAAAAACCCAAGGAAAACCCTGCAGATGTCATGTTTTGTCTAAGAATCCAAAACCCTATAGTATTTCACTTACTATATTAAAAGACCCAAGAAAAGCAATAACTTTTCACATTTGAGTAACTAGAACCGTCCAAATGGTCCTGGAAAATGGCTTTAAGGAAGCCTGGGGTGGTACCTTGACATAATGTCATGTAACCTGCTACCTTAGGCTACTGGTAATTCCTGGGAAATGAAATAGAAGCACTCTTGACAGCTGAGATGGTTTCAGGATTGGAGGGAGGCCTTTGTTTTGTTTTTTGTGATGTAGTCTTGCATTGCCAAACCTTCCTCCACAGCGCTGCAAAGGAGGGCCCGGCTAGTCCACAAAACATTCTGGGCTAAGCGCCGGACGGAGCAACAGTGCCACTGCAAAATAGCCTCAGGAAGGAACTTGTTTTGGTGGAACATGTGCTCGTTCCAAAGTTGTTTTAGTCTGGATTGACCCTGCAGAGATCTGAGGAGCAGTTAACCATAGTCCTCATAAATCAACCAGAGTTTAGAGCTCCAACACAAAAAAGTGGAAGGTGACGGACATCGTGACGAAAATTAGGGACATCCGGCGGAATTTCGGGCGGCACCTGAGCAATCCCGAAAATGAAACACCGTCGATATAGACTATATGTCATGTAACCCCAGGCTGCTTATATCCCAAAATAGAAGATACCGTATCAAGACTTTGACTTTGTAGTGGCTGACATTTTTATTATCCAGTTTAAACACAGTGAGAAGAAATATGAAAAGTGTGCCTCACTGCCAGAGGCAGGCACACAAGCCTGTGAGTCCAACGACATCAGCTCCACCTCACCTGAAACCATAGGTAATCACTGAGTGGCTACAACACGAATCTTGATCAAACTAACTGCCAATCACCAGCTAGGCTCAGGTATTCACACCGACTGTGCAGCTCTGTCAGATCACAACTATTGAGGTCATCCGTTCAGCCGAGCCGAAACCACAGAATAGCACTGCCAAGTTTGTGCACGTGAATGGCTTCTCTGGCAGTCAGCAGTATTGCCCCGCTGTAGTGCATTAGAGAGGTCTTAATTTAACAGAAAACTAAAAAATACTCTAATGAAAACCGCCATCAATGATGAACCCCATTAAAAAAAGGCTTTTCTCATATTTTAACAGATACATATACTTGAATGCATGTTGAAAGTAGAGCCTGACCAATATGAAAACTTTACAGAACACGTATTGCAGAAAATCATGCTTGGGGGGGTTTGTGTATCATCTACTTGTATTAATAATTATTTGGGGCTATTTAACATTGTGAAAATACCTGGAAATTGCAGGTCCCACAGTGTCAAGAGTATCCAAGTTTTTCACTCCAACCAATACCTCCATCAGATGATGTAACCGTTCTTCCAGTCTGACTGAAGGTGTGTGAGACAGTGACGTCACCTGCAGGCACTCTCTGCCCTCCTCCACAAAACTTCCGTTCTACACATTTGTGAAAAAATTTTAAAATTGTAATCTTTTCAGTCGGTGGAATCTGTCAGGACAATTTGCTTGCGGTTGTCCCCCCTCGATGCACCGAAGTTAGACCTGAGAGATAAGAAAGACCCCCTTCCTTATTCAGTTCCTTTTAACAAGACTTTCAATTTTATTTGTCCCAACTAGTCTGCTTCGTCATAATCAAAACAGCCCCAAATCACTGTGTGTAAGCAGCGTTAGTCGTGGGTGAAGGAAGGAAGATGGATAAAGATTAGCCAACAGCAGCTCAAAGCAGTCGTGTCTGTGTGGTTACAAGTTTGGCAGCTAGACTGTCTGTAGCCTCCAGGCTTTACTACAGGAAATCTCTGCCATGTCAACACCATTTTTCCACTGAGACACAGACAGACAGGCAGGCAGGCACAGAAACAAAACGCAGCCAACGAAACAAACTACACCAAAAGCTTAGCAGACCCAACCTAACTAGACACCTGAAGGAGTGAGTGATCTCCCTCTTCCTCTGGAGAGCACGTGTGCACCCTCCCACCTCCCATTACCACTAGGATCTAAGCTGCTATAATTTATACCTTTGTTCCCAAATGGAGGACAGCGCGCGGGAGCTGGCTAGCTGTGTGTGTAATTACGCTCAAGTGAGGGGATGCAGGGCAGTGTGTTTGGGGCTGGGATTTGAGGCCCGGAAGGAAGGAAGAGAGAAGGGGGAAATCAAGAAAGCGAGAGAAGAAAGAGAGAAGCAGTGAAGCTAGAGAAAATCTGGTTATTTTACGCACGGCTGCTTCGTTAATGGACAGTGTGTGTGTGTTTCGGGAAGGGGTGGGTCAGCAGGAAAGGGCTGTGTTTATCCAATCTGTTCCCTGCCTTTACCATGTGGTAGGAAAAACCACTGGCCGGCTACCAGTCTGATCCCAGAGGACACAGGCCGAGAGACAGGCACAGGAGAGGAGGAGAGAGAAGTAGGCCACAGGGGGTGGCCAAGGAACCACAGAGAGAGAGAGAGAGAGAGAGAGAGAGAGAGAGAGAGAGAGAGAGAGAGAGAGAGAGAGAGAGAGAGAGAGAGAGAGATCACTGAGCTAAAGAACCTGTTATAGGCTCTCTGAAACTGACTGTCTAGTCTTTGAAAATCACTTGCATCTGTGGGTGTATTAAAAAGGGTGAGGGATGCAGGTGTGATGTGATGACAGTAAAAAGGGAGGGATTGAAAACACAGGGAAGCACAGCATGGAAAAGAGACTAAATGTATTTTTACACTGCCAATTATTGTGTGAATTCTCAGATAACAGGAATCATTTTAAAATGTTCCACTGTCAGTTTTAAAACCTTTCAGAAACTGGCAGCATTAAATCTTTCACATTCAAGGTCAAAAGAAAGACTACACCAGATTATATTTCGGCACACCAGCATGGAAAATATTTTCATATTGTCCCATGCTGGATGACAAAACTGTATTGGAGTGGTTAGTTTTAAAACTGGACTCGTTTCAGTTAGGGCTGGGACGATATGCTTTTGTCCGGATTAGATTCTTTCACGATACATGGGTGCCGATTTGATTTGTATTGCAAATATAGTGGTAATCTTATTCCACATTGTCTTGTGGCTACAACTCTTATTATAAATGCTCCTAGACAAGGATATGTAGTGGCAGCAATGAGGTGAGCAGCGTCTGTTCAAAGTGAAAAGCTCTCAGGAACGATGCAATTGACGGGTTCAAACAGTAGCACTGCTGTGGTTCTTTAAAGCTTACACGTTTACAACTGGGGCAAATGAACATACCTGACGGTGGAGGCGATTTCTACAGAAACAGACTCACAAGAACTGGCTGCAACCATTTTAACTTCAGTCAAGGCACTACACATTCACAAAAACATCACAAACCGACTCAAGGTCCTCCTCTGGACTCGTGAAATGCAGCATATGATGAAGAGAAAGGATTTATTGCCATTTAATTGATTGCTTATGGATTTATTGCTGTGAAATGCTGTATAAAAATACACTGTTATCACCAGTTGAAAACCCTCGACAACCCCAATTCTTAGGGCGTCCATGACAATGCACCGAACATCAACACCGGTACAAGCCTACAGCTGTCCGCGGACACCCGAGTGCGGAAAGTGTGTCCGAGCCTCCCGGACGGGTGAACTGAGACTCGGTTTCCTTAAAATCGGTTAACATTTAATTTCATTGTGCTTTCTTTTGGAAGGCTGGCTGCCAAAAATCGACACTTACTAGCCAATTATTTAGCCTGAGGTAAACGCTAGCTATCAGTAAAACAGAAGTGACGTGGTGGCTGGCCTTTGGCGTGCCCGCCCCCGCGAAACTCAGACATGCAGACAGCAGAGGAACAGAGGAAAGTAAATGCAGCTTTCGCCAAACGGAAAACGTGTTAATTTCGGACCCTGGCCAGGTTAGATGAGGTAAACCTACCCTTTGGGATGACAACCAGTGATGGTTTAACCTCGCCAAAAAGTCTGACTGGCTGGAGTATTCTGACTGAACCACAGCGACGGGCAACATCAGACCTGTGTTTTCAATTCATTTACAAGATTTTGTTGTTAACTTTTTTCCCCCGTGCGACTATTTCAATACGGATGCTTGAATTTTGCTCAAAAAGTCAATGGACCTAAAAGAAAATCTGAAATCAAACTGTTGCAGGTGAGGGGGAAATTGTTGCTCGGGGATGCAAATGAGTTATCACAGTGACACAGTGTAGCTGTTGCAGGCTTTGGGGAAACCCCTGCCACTTCTGTCAAACTTTCAAAAGGGGGTAGATATTTCAAAATCTACAGGATTCGTCACTAGCTACAAGTCTCTTCAGCCTGTTCAAAAAAACCACCAGTGGTTTTGGGCTGTTGAGAGATTTGTCATCCCTGTGATGAGAGATTAAGATGAAACTTTGGAAAAATTTCTGAGCAACATCACAGGCAGTACCTTTTGGTTTCTCGGTTTAGATTTTCATTTTTAAAAACAAAATATGAATAAGATATGAGCTTCCAAAGAAAGGGTTTCAATGAGGAATTTCCCACAATACTGAAGACACTAAACTACTACTTTATGCAAGAGCAAACAGAAACGACACACACACTCTAGCATGCTACCCCCACACCTCCCTAATCAATCACTGCTATTGACATGCCCTTTTAGACCAATGGGGACAGGCAGGTCTGAACTGTGTCCCCAGAGATTGGCCGGTTCCCCTCCCTGCCCCACCTGCCTGCCTGCTAACAACCAATTAACTTCCAGAGTCCTTAATATAAAGCTGTGGGGTAACTTCTCCCCTGAGACGCACATAACACACACCCCTTTTTCCAGAGTCAATGCGCTCTACAGGATCAAAAGTGCTTCCGTTGTAGGTTTGAATCCAGCATAGGACCTCCTAAGCACTTTTACTTTTTTTTTTACAACTACAGCAAGAGTTACATTTTTCATCAGGATGAAAATCCAGCTGCTGGCGTTTTGAATCATTTGAGTGCTATAAATAATGACCAACATTAGCTACTAAAAATGTACGCAACAGTGTCATTTAAGAAGAGGGGTGATAGGAACAGGTTTACTGGAGAGATGCATAAGTCTTCTCTTGCATGTGGGTAATTTCCTTTTTAATACATCTCTCGCCTCTGACCTTGCATCCATCTTCATCTTCCTAACTGGATGTTGATTCCACAAGCAAGCAGCACTTAACCTTTCAACAGCCATGTGAATCACTCGGACAGAAATGGTGATAGAAAACTAGGGGAGGTGGAAGGATGTGCGTATGCCACAACAGTGCCATTAAACCACAGCGCTCGTCGAGAAACTGATGAGATTTTCGTGGCGCCACTGTTCAGCGATGGGATTCGTCAGCAGCTGACGGCACAACACTCCCAAAAATTTCCAGTGGAGATTCCTGGGTTTTAGCTTTGCTTATTTGTTTCCCAGCAGCAGTAAGGTTAGATGGAGCACGGGGGCTGAAGGATGAAGAGGAAAAACAGGATATGCCACACACATCAACACTGGGAGAGGTCAAGGATAGATTAAAATGGCACACACACACATATGGGTCAGAGATGTACTTGACAGGCCGTCTCCTCTATCACACATACAGCCCACACACAAACACTTGAGAGCTGTATTAACGCCAGTCTCTCTTCTAGGCACAGCACTTGGTCCAGAAGGCCTTCGCTGCAGGAGGAGGATGGGGGGATGGGGAGGCGAGTGCGGAGGAGGAGGGGGCAGAGGGAGAGACAGGTGAGAGGGAGGGAGGGATGAGAGAGAGAGAGAGATAGAAAGAGAGAGACAGCGATGACACTCAGTTTTGAATGTCACCACGGTGCTAAAGACCCCCGCTAACCTTTTGGCTGGAAATGAGAGGACTGGAGGGAGGTAGGGGAGGGGAGGAAACAGGCAAGCAGGCAAAGATGAAGAGAGATAGAAAGGAGGGATGGAAAGGGTGAGAATGAAGAGTAGAAAGAACAGGAGGGATCTCATGCATGGGTAGAGAGGGAGGGAGTGGGTGGGTGGGTGGGTGAGGGGGTGGAGGTGGAGCAATAGACAGCTAGATGAAAGAGATGACAAACAACAGCACCACTTCTCATGTCTGCTAACAGGGCTGCCATCCACGACACATGATAGGAGACAAAATGGCCACTCTAACAAACACCAGTACCCTGGCTCAGATAGCCAACATTAAACTGTCTAACAGGAGCACAGCAGCATCAGGTGACATCTACCCTACACAGGGAACATGTCTGCCCAGTACTGGCCTCTAAAGCTAGGTTTACGGTGGCCGCGGTGTTCCTGGCGCGAGGTGCGCGAGCCATAAAATGACGTCACCGCGACCATCGTTTCCAGCGCGAAGGCTCCGCAAAGTTATCGCGCCTAACTAGAATTTGAGCTAACTAGAGCTTCAATTTTTGAAGCTGCTCTTTCAGTTCATCATGGTCGGCTGGGAAGACTGGCTGAGCAGCTCGGCCTCTACAAACATCTGCGTTTCTCAGGGATGTGTTTACTACTGTTGCCAGGCAGCCTGCTTTCCTTTACGTCTGCCCTCTTCTTTTCTACTAGACTGGGTAAACCCAGCCCGATCTGCCGGCGATTTGATTTCGCCCTGCAGCTCAGGCTGGAAAGCTGTACATTTGTCTATCCTGCTTCCGCTACAAATCTGCGGGGACCAATCACAATCTGGCTTATCCACCTGGCGCGCTATTGGCGGGTTTAACACAATGGCGATGGAGTAGTGACGGCAAGCAGCCTTTTGTTTACATTCAACATGGCGGCCACCGAAGCACAGCAACCCGTTGATGCCGCTGTCGCTGCTACGTCTCCCAGATCTTTGGTCTGATTGGTTGAAGGACTATCCAATTCGGTACAGAGTCATTTGAACTATGACCGTTGGTCACGCCTCTTGTGCAGTAGAAAATACAGAGCAGACTCCCCAGACTAATGTTCAATCTTAAAAGATTGAGCTTGGCCTGGTGATAGCCAGACTGCTTTTCTACTACTTGTTGCTTATTCACAGATTTTGTATGTACGCCCTGTGGTGTTTGGGAGAATACTAGTATAAGAAAAGTCAAGTTGGTAAAATCTGCATTGACCCAAAAACTCGTAGCCATTACTTTCTAATTGAATATAAAAAAAAATTAAAAAGTCATGAGGGCACCTGATGACAGCCAAAAAAATAAACTGTTAGTGCTTTTTCTAGCCAAGCTTCTATCTTTAACCTTCAATTTTAAGCGAATAGACCTATGGCATAAAGATCATGTTTTTGCAACTTTAATCATATAAAGAGTGAAATCAATCAATACAGATTGATCAGCCTGCCGCTTTCAATTTCTGTATCAAAATCACTATATTAAGTTGTCGTTTATCGATGTTCAGCTACAATGTCTCTTTAGGAATGTATGTCATCTCATCTGTAACTCAAAATGCTAAAAATATACATGACATGGTGGGTTTATGTTGCTAAGAAAGTAGAATTCCCTGCAGAGCTTGCTGCAAGGCTGTATACAGCCTCCGAAGAGCTCTACCCATTAGCTAGTAAGCATGGTCTGAGAGATAGCACTCAATGTAAAAAAGTAAAACTGAGCAGGGGGATAAAACTGATTTTAAAATGTTTCTGGACTGTTTCCTGCATCCACAGTGGAAATTCCACCCTTGGTGATAGGATTTAAACGTTTGTCAACTACCAAAAGATACAGTTTATATAATAAATTACTTTAAAGTGTTTCGGATTTTATCTTTTTGTTGGGCTATTATCCAATTATTAGGTAGAATTGTTCACGTAAACAGTCAATTTGACAGTGACATGAGTATCTTAGACATTACTCTCATTCTAATCCTCACAGAAGTATTTTTGGACAAGGCCATACGGCCATGTTTAATACATCTAGTCAAGTCACTTTACTTCACACTCCGTGGGTGATAATAAAAACATACTAGAACTGCAAAATATTGACAAGACAATTGATTTTGTCAAATGTTGCAAATACATTTGAATTTGCAAATCAACTTTGTCACCTAAATGGACCAAGTATGTGAGTGTGTGCTGCTAATGCTTCAAGTTCGGCATGAATTCATTTTAGAATAGTAGGGCAATAAGTCACGTTGAAAGTGAAAATGTGCTTTTGATATAAATTTCCTCTCAGCCTCCAGAGGAAAAAAAAAAAAAAATCCATATTAATATAAAAAAAACATTCTGCAGAAACTGTTGTGAACTGATAATTTAATATATGAAAGTAAGTAAGTAAAATTTATTTATATAGCACCTTTCACAGACAAGAATGGTCACAAAGTGCTTTACAGTCGGAACAAATAAAAGAAACAACAACAAATATAAATAAAGGGTAATTTCATCTAAATGAGAGAAATTAAAGGTGAGATTAAAGAGAGAGAGCAATCTCCAAACCTAATAGCCTGATGAGTTACACTCTTAAGTAGTAAAACATTAGCAAGGTACGCTGGTAGAGAACACACAGCAAAGAGAGTCAAATGAGATGGGATGGACAATGAAGTGAACAATGGCCATTTTGACTAGCAGAGTACAATAACGTCAGTGTTGTCAGCTACAAGTTATAGTGCTCTCTGCACGCCAATAGGGGCACTACTGACTTCTTATCTCTCATTCGTATACTCACACAGACCTAGTTTGCCTTTGGCCTCTCCTCATTTGGCCCCTTTTCCTACACGGTTATACGTTTAGCTATCTTGCTCTGAGTAAGGTCACTAGAAGGTAGCACGTTATGAGTGAAAATGTTCAGATAACCAAAGCTGATCACACTAATGATTCATAGGTCAAAATAACAGGGAACAGCTTATTCAAAAGCGTGACACATTGATGGGACACCTGTTCCAAACAAAAAGCTAAAGTGACTGAACAAGGCCATGGCACACAGTAGCATGGTTAAATCTTCATGGTCATTAGAAATGTTAGTTTGAATGTCTTAAAATAAGATAATGTGGAGAACAAGCACCAATGCATGGATAGTAGACTGTAAATTGAATTGCATCATTCTGTGAAATCTCAATTAAATGATAAATCAATGTTGTATTTCGTAGGGTACGAGTCACCTTGCTGCATGTGGTGTATCGCCATATCTTACCCTAAGTGTAAGGTGGCAGGGATTTCCCTAGCTGTTTGAGAGGCCATGTCGGGACATTGCCAACATGTTGGGCATGGGACTGAATATGGAAAATGAGAAACTTCTGCATGCCACAGATCGACATATTTTAGACTTTATGGTATTGAGAACAATTAGATTTCAAAACACTTTGCTTCCTATAGTTTCAAATGTTAATGCATGTATTATTTTGCACCAATTTCTTCTCCACGCTTCTCGGCTGACTAATGCCGGTGTCAGGGTTTGTTTCATCCAAGGCCTCCTAGTCAAATGTAAGACAATCAAAGCCAACTTCTAGAAAAAGCCAACTTGAGTTTAAATTTAAAATAAAAAAAATAAAAAACAGTAACTCCTAAACAGAATAAAACTACCACTCATATGCTTGGATTAGGCCATTTAACCTATACAATCTTAAATTCAAAAAAGGAATCTGAGATGTCACTACATGCGGATCACAATGGGGGTAATTTAACTTTGTGTCCTATCTACAGCTTAGTCCAGACCAACTGCCTCTTTAACAAACCAAGGCAGCCTTGAGGCTGAATGGGAGAAGAGTGCCTCAACTTTTACCACAAGAAAAGAAAGAGAAGACAAACGGGAGAGAGACCAAATAGTGCTGAACATCTGTTGTGTGCTGTGTGTACGTGTGTGTGGTCGGGGCCTCTTATCTCTCCCTCTGTGGCCCACTAAACATGACTAGCTGCCATCTTGGCTCACAGACACAAGGTGGTGGGGGTAGCAGCTCCTGACTCTATAGCAGACAAGAGGAGGAAAAATAACGAACCAGCACACGATGTACTGAATGCGAATAAAACCACCATGTGAAAATGAATAGCGAAGTGTGTGTGTGTGTGTGATTTGGCGATACAACGCTTCGCGTTTTTTTTCCCCCAGAGATAGAGCAGCCAAAGTTACGTGAGAGCGACAGGGTGACCATTATGCAAGTTGACCGATTACAGAACACATAATGGAGAAAGAGGGCAAGCGACACACGAAATAAAGTTGCATTGAAAAGAAAGAAAAAGCACAACCGTTTGTGTATATGTTGCTGTAACTAGTGAGAAGTGCATGGGCAGGTGCTTTGAGTGTTTTCGCCCGTCCACATAATGTAACAAGTGTAGCCGCAGAGGTTACCAAACTTCGGTCGCTGGATACAATGTAACATTACAAACAAGCTCTCATAACAAAAGCCGAAACACGGAAAGGACGTCCTTTGCCTTTTAACCTCGACAAAAAGTGAAGCGAAAATGCGGAAAGTTAATTTCCTTGCTCAAGAGCTATGCTTCGACCGATAACCGCCCCGAGCAGGTTACTAGCTAGCTCGGGGGGGGGGGCTAAAAAAGTGGTCTTCGGCCGTACACAATGGGGAAGAGAGCTGGCTAGCAGAACTTCGGTGTCCTAGCGCTGGGCTAACCTCCAGCGGCTAGCACGGCTAATTAGCCTATCAGCGGTATTTCGCACGTCGTTCCGGACCAGGGAACGCTTCGCTCATCTCGGTTTTTATTAAAGTAAAACACTTTTCTCGCTACTCCGAAGCTGTACACGAGGACGAGAGGCTGTTTCGGACATTTAAATGGGTTTTGGTAATATAAAACGTGGAAAAACACGATTGTATGGAATGACCGCCTGGCCTCACTGCCCCCACCCCCCCTCTCCTCCACTGCTCTGTCCCTTCCGTCCAATAAACTAGCGACTACTACGGACACTTCACAGTGTCCCCTTACAAAAAACACACGTATTTAGTGGAAATACAACTATTATTTTCTACTTTGTGCAGAAACGTTTTAACCATAGGCTACTCTGGCGAAGCGTTTTTGGCAATATATGCCAAGTATTGTCCGCTGGGAATCTCACTCAGAGAGCTCCGCTCATTCAGTCGGCCAGTGACTCACCTCTACGCTCGAGCCACCTCGTGTCTCCTAGAAGCTTCAACACAATTAGCTAACAGGGCTAACACTTACACTTTAAAACTGCATTAAGTCAATATTTTATTTTACAAAATTCAACAAGTTGTCAAGGGAAAGGACTCCGAAACGGAGAGGGTCTCCGTGCAGTGCAGGAGATTTTTCTTTCCACTTTTCAACTATCTACGGGACTGTTGTGCGTGTGTGGGAGCGATGCAGCGGGTGGCAAAGCTAAACTTGCTATTGTTAGCATGTCGGCATGGCAGCTACATAGACCTTCAATGACTTTCTGCTCAAATGAGTAAATAAAACAGAAGCTAAATAAACCAGCAGTGTTAAACATAAGCTTTCCATTGAGTTAGCCCTGAATGAAATGCCAATCGGGCTGAAACCCCAACTCGCACGACTGATTAAAGAGTGCGATTGCGTTGGAAAAGTATGGAAAACTTACTATGAAGATAGCCTGTAATATAAACGGGTTTGATTCAGGATCAGTGGTTAATATGAAACCCTCACATTCGTATTCAATTATGCTCGACAAAATTTAAAATGCACTCATTCAAAAGGAGGATTTGTTAGCTTACCCAACAAGCTCGGTCACTTCGGGCTTTTTATCAAATCAACTCCTCGTTAGTAGGGTTAGTATCTCCGCTTGCTTGAAAAAAAATCCACCGTGGTCCTTTTTCGTTTGAAATATAAATAAACAGAGGGAAAAAAAGTTCAAGTTTGTTATTCATGAAATATTTCTCCGGCGTGTCTCGCATCCGCGACCTCGCCAACGAGTGTGCGTTGCTCTTCTCTCCTTTGTGTTAATTTCACTCAAATCGAGTTTAATCCGATCGATCCCTCGGCTGGTCGCGCTCCCGAGTCCTCCCCTCCAGACACTCGCTCACCTTCCTCGGCCAGGGGGGGCGCGCTCCCGAGAATCTCTCATAGAGATAAACAGGCGGCGTGCGCGGTCACTGACCCCGCCGTGCCCGTGTGACGCTTTCTGTGAGTTCTTGTTGAGAGGATTGTAAAAAAATAAAGGCTACATGGGCGTCCGTTTGACTAGGGTTTGGTGTTTAGAACTGTAAGTCAAAATTGGATGGTTTTTTTTTATTTATTGTTATAAATAATAGAAAAGAAAGATACGATAAGACAAGAAACAAGAAACCTGTTTGAAAGTCTAATACAAACCGATATCAAGAGAGCTCTGTTCTGTTTTAGTTACCCGTTTGTTATGATGACCAAGTTAGGTCGGGTTGGGTGTAGCCTAATCTATATTAGCCGGATAGCTCTGCTATTCTGCTGTTTTAGGTGTTAAAGGTTTATGTTGTGAATGAAATGACTGCAGTAAAATCAAAATGAATTATGAAATATCACTAACAGTGGCTTTAAACTTTTTTTTTTTTTTTAGTTATAATGACCACCCAGAACTCTTTTAGGGACCATGTGACAAACCATGTGCAAACAGGAAAAGTGCCAAGCCAACAGGAGCAGGAAACTTCATTTGAGTGCTGATTATGACTGACACAAGTACAAGGTTACCTCTTTAATAGTGCTGTATATAGAATGCATCTGTCCGTTGTAAATGCTTTTTTTTTTTAACAATTAAAGGACAGGTTCACTTCATTTTTGTGTGCACATAAGTGTTGTCTTAAAGGGGAACTCCACCGATTTTACCAATCAAAAGTCTGTTTACAGGTGTTAGGACTGCATATGTGAAAAAGTCGTGTAAAGCCTTTTGCGGCTGCTAAATGTGCTAAATGTTCTCAAGTGATGTCACTCGAGTCAGCGTTGATCGGGGCTGAGGACTACAGGTATGAAAACAAAAACATCTGGGGATGTGGAGTCAGAAAGAAGTGAGCTCACCATACCTCTGTAGCCCACTCTTCATCTTTGCTTGAGGCTAGAGGCTACATTGGCTGTCACTAGCATAACACACTCTGAAAACGTGAATCAAGTCGTGTTGCATTGTGGGTAATGTAGCAGCCAAGGAGTATAAGCCTGGTTTGAATTTCATGTTGACTTTTTGTTTAATCAAAAGTCTAGTCTTAAGTGGACTGACCTAAAATGATGAAATGAAGATGCATGTGAGTGACCAGCAGTGATGCAGATGTCTCTGACACAATTAGTCATTTGCTTTTCATGACAATCTGGTCCTCAGAAGAGAGGCCTATATGCTGTAGGAAAAACAGAGTTACATGCTTTTCTCACTAGAAAATATTTTTTCTTTTACATGAAAGTCATCCACAGTATATTCTCTTAGCTAAGGAGGACCACACCAGTGTTTTCTGCATTTTGTCGCCCATTTACTAGAAATTATACACATTCTATATTTCTTCCAGATGTTTTTAAACATATTTCCCTCCCGTTCAGACAGCCCCTGGTTTCAGCTCATTTCAGTATGTTTTGAAAATCAACATGCAGAGACTTGAAAATTGCTTAAGTTAGGTTAGTCATCACCATGAACATCGTGTCTGCTTTTATATAAGACAGAGTTACGTCATCATAGTAATAATGAAGTTAAAAGTACAGATGTGAAAAGTCTAGACTGCATTACCAAAAGTTTTATTTTATTTGACTTTAAAGCTACTTACAGATACCTTATTATTGTCCTTTATACACTGTATATACATGCTACACTGTGTTTGCTGACACAGCGGAAGGACTGTTTTTCAAGGTAGAAAACATTTTTCTTTAAGCATTTTTAATGCACAGTAGATGATCACAGTTTTGTGTTATTTTTTTTCAGCTATTTAGTCTCCGGTTTATGTATTTAGTCACGTATTAATTCCCAACAACCATCTCCTGTTCAACTAACATGGCCCTCATGCATCTCAGCTCTGTGCAGAAATAAAACTTTTCCAGGGAAACTAGCTCACAACATCCCCATTTGGTACCCAACGATGGAAAGTTACAATTGCCTCACTATCTCTGCCCATTCCTCACAAGGTCCGAGAGCTTCCTGTTTAATAAAAAAAACACCATCTATAATCCTATTAAATTAGCAACACTTTTATAATTCCTCTTTGCACTTTGAAAAATTGTAGTGAAACCCAGCTGCCTGATGTTCATGGGAAAGCCAGCTGCCTGTTCTGAGATCTGAAGCCCAAACAGGCCATAACTCACCACAGCCACGCTGAAGCTACTCCTTCTGTGGACATAAAACTAATGAATGGGTCACGTGTATATTTTACCTTTGGTCTAGGGAGCTATTAAATATGACATGCTCAGATGTTGTGTTTTGTTAGTCATTGCCAGTACATCACAGTTAAATACTGATTAAACATACTTACTGTAATTCTTAAGGTGTGGTCTGTATGCTTTCCTTTTTCATCAGTGCAATCTGAGACCTGCAGTCGGCAGCATCCAGGCTGGAGGATTCCCTTATATTTCATAGTCCTTTTAAGTGTGTTAGTAAGTTTTACGTTAGTCGGATAGCTTTGCATCTGATGGCATTTTACCTGATAAATGTTGTGAAGGCTTGTGGTGGAAAAACTTGCCAAGACACTTTTTGTTTTAGTTTATATTTTTGAACTTGATTGTACTAGTTAAGGGGTTTGTGACTGGCAATATTACTCCTATGATCATAGACGCTCTGTATTTATTTGTATATTTTGCCCTGAAGTTCCAAACCAGAGGATCTGGTTCTGTTATTTTTCTGCACAACACTAGTATTGGTCATTCATTGTAGATGAAATTGTGTTTTCATTTCATTTCTGTTATCCAACATGGCTTAGGAGGTACTAGAAATGTAACATTTCTACAAGACTTGTTCATGTTGTTGATAGTGTAATGGTAAAATAATAATGTACAACCATCAGGGGACTTCTGCAAATAAAGGGGCAGTTCATGCAAAAACGTTTCCTAGAGCTACCTTTTATAGCAGAAATACGTAGTCCCTAGAAACACTGTTGACAGCGAGGTCTGTAATTTATCAATTCAATTTAATTCAATTCAATTTTATTTATAGTATCAAATCATAACAAGAGTTATCTCGAGACACTTTACAGATAGAGTAGGTCTAGACCACACTCTATAATTTACAAAGCCCCAACAATTCTAGTAATTCCCCCAAGAGCAAGCATTAGCAGTGGCTGTTGCGACAGTGGCGAGGAAAAACTCCCTTTTAGGAAGAAACCTCGGCAGACCCAGACTCTAGAGTAACTGGGGCACAGTTCCTGGAAATAAATGCTAGAGTTGATTTTTTTTTTAATGTAATTTTTAATAACGCTGTAGGCCTTTTTCACGGCAGACATTTTGACATAAGATAGCAGGAAAACCCCAGGTGTAATTCATATTAATAAGGGTTTACCTCGTGCCAACATGAGGCTCACATTTGTGTCTTTGAGTGAAATGTCTTGACAACAATTAGATGGATTGCCATGGAGCTTGATACACACATTTGTTTCTCCCTCAGGAGGAATTTTAATGACCTTTGGGATCCCTTAACTTTTCATCCAGCACCATTATCAGGTTGATGTTAATTTCTCAAAAATAATTCCTACTTAGCAAAACTAGTGGCATTCCTATCAGCAGCATTGATTTTTGTCTAGTTATATTTAGCAAATGTTATCATGCTAAAAAGCTAAAGTAAGATGGTAAACTTTAGCATGTTAGCATGCAACTCAGAGCACCACGGTGCCTAAGCACAGCGTCACAAAGCGGCTGGCTGTGGAAGCTTTGTCGTTTCCAGGACCTAAGTGGTTTTAAATGTGCGCTGGAGGCGTTTCCTGATGAACTAAAGAGCTAGCTAAAACGCAGATGTCAACGCTGGAGGATGCACACCACCAGGCTAAGGGAGTCTTCACTACCCAAGAGGTATTACTGTCCGCGGCTTGTTATTGATCTTTAAAGCATTGGCATTATTTATGAACCATTAATAATGACAGCCATTATAGTTGAAGCTTATAAACCCTTCATAAAGTGTGCCTAAAATCAGGGTGCAGCCATATGGCTAGTGAATGTTCAAACTTTACCAGCCACCCAATAGATTAACAGTTTTTTTGTTTGGCTGGTGAGTGAAGCAAATCTACCAGCTGCTTACATATTTTACCAGCATTTGGCTGGTGGATGGTGCTAATTTTCAACCCTGGGCCTAATTAGAAAAGGTACCAAATGCCCCTATAGTTCACCGGCTCCAGCGCTGCATGCTAGGGGAGCGTGCCTATGTTCCCACATTTCTAAGAATCCTTTTTTTTTTTTCACTGAAAATTAGGCCCACAGTTCCCACATTTCCTTTTTCATAAATTTGTATCATATTTTATCCCCCTAACCCTAAAAACTCTTGTGGGAGGATAGGGCTTAAATTGAAGACCTAATTTTGAAAATGTCCTAGAAATGTGGGAACATAGGGCTGTGGGAACATAGGGCAGACCCCCATGCTAGCATGCTTATAGTAGCTTTCCAGCTAACACATTTACATACACTGATGTCCCAAAATAGTGACGTATTCCTGCAAATGTAGAGTAGAGCATTGCTAAAAAGCTCATTCGCATAACACCGAACCGTTCCCATTTTTCACAACCCAAGATGTAGTCTTATCCATGGCTTATTGATCAAAGCATTGGTAAATTATTTATGAACCATTAATAAATATGGTTGAAACTCATAAACAGTTAATACCAAATGACCCTATAATTCACTGGCTCCAGCACTTCATGCTAGCATGTAAAATGCCTTTAGTGGCCTCCCAGCTAACAAGTTTACATACACTGATGCCCCAAAAACATAAATGGTATTCCTGCAGCTGTACAGTAGAGCATTGCTAAAAAGCTCATGCACGTACACCGAACCTATCCTGACTACACATGAGTTAAAAAATGTTTCATTCATTACGCAGGCTCTCAGTCTGGCTGACCTTCATCAGGGAATACAATCTCCATGACTGCTGAAGGTCGAATGGCACGGATCCAAGAGCGCACAAGTCCCTCCCTGCTCATTTTAATGGATAAATCAGATAAAACAGCATGTGGACCCATTAGGATTCATTCATTCATTCATTCATTCATTCATTCATTACGTACACCGAAAAGTCAGCACGAGCAGGCCCGGGTGGCCAAAAAAAACATGACAGAAAATACAAATGCGGTTTTTCTTTTTCAAACACTGTATTTTTCCATCTCCACATAACCATCAAAATGACATGTTTAGAGTTTAGAATGTTTTATTATAGTTTATTGTGATAGCATTTTCATTTTTTCTTTTTTTTAAGTTTTGTTTTTTCCAAAGAACAAACACAGCAAATAACGTTGAGGGGGGAGGGGGGAGGGGCAGGAAGAGCGAGACAGGAGGGGCCACATAGATAAGATAGCTAGATCAATCCATAGATAGATAGATAGATAGATAGATGCATCAGGTTTGGCTTGATCCCCCCCCTGTAACCCCTCTGGGTCCACACACGCACGCACGCACGCACGCATACACACACACACACACACACACATACATACACACTACATTTTGCTTTACAAAGAATAATCATCATCAGAATAAGATTAATAACTGTCTGAATATATCTAAGAATAAAAAAAGAAAGGAAAAAAAAGAAGAGAACGTACTGCCGAGGAAAACAGATTCACTCGTACTGCTGTGAAACCAAAAAACTCCCGACAGTTATACAGTTAGCCTTGAGAGGAAACAGCTAGGTTAGATAAACAGAAATGTATGTATGCATCATATACGTATGCATGCATATACTGTATGCAGGCTGGGTGTGTGTGCGCATGGAGGAGATGGAAAAAAATAAAATAAAAATAAATGCCAACATGTGGGGCTGGATTAATTTCAAATGCCCCCAACAAAATTCAAACCAGGCCTGTTTCTATGACTTTACATATCTCTTAAGGGTGTATCTATGCATGAGCAATGCATCGTCGACTAGCTAGTTAGTGGTAAAATGCCTATCTGCACATAAAGGGTCAGTTTGATTCATTTTAGCAGCTGTCCAAATCTCTCAGGGGTGGAGTTAAGGCAGGCAGCTGATTTCAGGACAACTACACGGGCTGTTGATTCTGTTTCTCGTTTTTTTGTTGTTGACAAAACACAGGTAAACCCAATAATTTGGCATTAGAAAATAGATACAGAGCTAACGTTACCGAACAGTTTGAGAAAGAGAGAAAGAGAGAGGAGGAGTGGGGATGAGAGGGGAGGATGAGCAATACGTAACTGAAGTAATAAAATAGGATCATAACAATAAAATGGTGCATATTACATTGGGGATCTCGAAGCGAAAACAAAATTTGCAGCAGTCATCGATCAAGCTCTAAACAGTATACATTATATATCTGCCAGCTAATTCACGGTGTAAATCTTTGCTTGCTTAAAAGGGAGACGCCTTGACATTTTCAGTTGGAGTCGGTTCTCCACCAGGGACTCTGAATGCCTCTACACGGTCCTGTTAACACCCTGTTATCATTCATACTTGTCATTTAAAAGAAAGGGCATGACCAACCCTAATGTATCAGGGCGACTCAATACCTTTGGGTTTAAATGAGAATTGTTAAAAATGCGAAAAAGCTGCTTGAAGGTCCAGTATGTTTTTTTTTTTGTTTTGTTTTTTCTTCCAGCCCTGGTAAAGAAATAACTAGACCACAACAAAACACCTAGCTTCACCTTAAACGGCCCAAAAAAAAGCTACAGAAACCTAAATAGCCATATATACACAAAAATGTGCCTGATAAATATAGTCAACAAGAAAGTCGTGATTTCCAACAACTGTCCTCTTTCTACTTCTTTACTTCATAATGGCGGCCGCTGCTCTCAATGTCCCTTAACGTTTCTTTGACTTTCCTTTCTGTCGTTCCCAAAAGGATCCATTTTCACACTCAACAGTTTGGTCTTTTATTCTCTCTCCAGACAATTTAAAACACGTTTTAAGCCACAACCAGTTTGTAGTGTTCATTAAATACAAATCATCTGCAAGTCAACATAAAGGAAACAAAGACAGAGAGAGAGAACAAAACAACATGGCGAAAAAGAGGGAAAGGTAGCACAAAAAAAAACATAATAATTTGCACTTTGTTTTTATGGACAGAAGATACAGAATGACTTGAATGCCTCCTAAACCCTCCCAAACGGACATACTGGAATACCTATATCGTCCCTATACACACACACACAGGCACAGCATGAAAACTGACTCGACATGTAGAAACATGCCCTGCTATCTACGTGCTGCGTCATATTTTTGTTTTTTTTTAACGTTTCATGGTTTATTCCATACAGTCAGTTGTTAAGAGTGCGTTTAATCTCTAACCATGTTGTTACTGAACATATACCTTTTTTTTATGATTCTGAGATAAAGTCATATCCCAACAACAACCTCATGAATTAGGAGGAGTATGTAAATTAAACTGCTGGAACAGAAGTCTTCACATTCCAGCATGTTTTTTTTAGTTTTTTTTAATAAAAAGATAAAAATCCATTTATCTAACCAAAAAAAAAAAAAAAAAAAAAAGAAGAAAGAATTTGGTGGCTAACCCTGCAGGTGAGACTGACTGTCCTTGTAAGACTGTAGGAAGTCAGGTTGATTTATGGGGACACAGCCCCTAGACCCTCGGGTATGATCAAGGGACTGAGGAAAGACATGGCTGATAGAGAGAGAGAGAAAAAGGACACAGAGGGATGGATGGATGGATGGATGAAAGAATGGAGCGGTAGCGAGAGAAAGGTTAACAAACTGTTAGTGAGCCTGGACAGTTCTGTAGAAACGCAAGGGAGAGTCGGAGAGGGCGAGGAGGAGGAGGAGGAGGAAGGGTTGGGGTTGGAGGGAGGTGGTGTGTTTTGGGGCTTCAGCAGCAGCCCCCTCCAGCCTGTTGGCCTCCCTGGCTACCGGTCAGTGTGGAGTTGGTGGTAGGATGCTGGGGTCCAATCTTAATACCATTAGCCTGTGTGGAGACAAAGACATCCAGAATAAGATAGAGATTAGGTTAGGAAAAACAAACAAACGGCACAGTGGGAAAACAGATCATGTCAATAAAAAAGTGACTAAATCTGTTGGTTAATAAGAAAGTGTGTTCTTTTGTGGAAAAACCCGTCCCGTCCTTACGTTTCATCCTGCAATTCTTTATGGGCAAGTACATTTTCTACAATCATTTGTAAATTATTCCTGCATGAAACTGGGTTTAAAGTGCTCATATTCTGCTCATTTTCATGTTCATTTTCATGTTCCTCATTGTATTTAGAGGTTATATCAGAATAGGTTTACATGGTTTAATTTTCATAAAACACCAGATTTGTGTTGGTAATGCCAGTACCCTAGTGAGACTGGGTACTTCTTCAAAACATAGGATCACCCGTGTGTCTGGTCTAAAAATGAGGCCGTCATGTACAGTCTGCTGTGTGGGCTGTACTTGACGGTCACTTGGAAGCGACAGGGTATACCCAATGCAAAGTGGACGGGGGGGGGGTGACCAGGTGGAGGTTCAAGGGGGTCCCAACAGCAAATCTTTGCCCCGGGGCCGTCTAAAGCTGCTTAAACACCGACCAGACGGCCGACTGTCGGCAGAAAAGGCAGTCGGGCTGATCAGTCTCCCCAAGTTGGTCAAAAAATAAATAAATCGCTCGGAACACACCGAAGCGACGAGACGTAATACGTCTCCATAACAGCAGGCGGCGCTAATCTGTATTGTTGCCCAAAAAAATTAAGCCGGCAGCTGATTGGACGAACGCGTCACGTGGGTCTGTTTCCTCTGGAAATTCAAAGACAGACCGTCACGGCGGCTCGTTCAGAATACGATCTCCCATTTTACTAAAATAGTTCACCGAGAGAGAAATAGGCCGTGCAGTTTTCATTTCAGATCGCCAAAGGTCAGTTTAAAAGACTTTCGTCAGATTTTGAGAGACTCTAGTCACGCTCGTTCCGCTCCCCGTTTCCGGGTTAGCGCTCCACCAATCAGATGGGTCATTTTAGTCCGACTGCCGGCAGTGCCCGCCCCGCCTATTATACATGTCAAATCGGCCAAAATGAAGTTGGACGGACGACGGCACGGAACACACCGAACAGACTCGAGTCACTGACCTCGCCAGACTGTCCTACGGCCGATTATCGGCTTAGTGTGTCTCGGGCCTTAAAGGGATACGCCACCGTTGGTTGAAATAGTTCTTATCACGGTCTCCCCTAGCTGTAGATAGGTGGGGTCTCCCCTAGCTGTAGATAGGTGGGGTCTCCTCTAGCTGTAGATAGGTGGGGTCTCCTCTAGCTGTAGATAGGTGGGGTCTCCTCTAGCTGTAGATAGGTGGGGTCTCCTCTAGCTGTAGATAGGTGGGGTCTCCTCTAGCTGTAGATAGGTGGGGTCTCCTCTAGCTGTAGATAGGTGGGGTCTCCCCTAGCTGTAGATAGGTGGGGTCTCCTCTAGCTGTAGATAGGTGGGGTCTCCTCTAGCTGTAGATAGGTGGGGTCTCCCCTAGCTGTAGATAGGTGGGGTCTCCCCTAGCTGTAGATAGGTCTGTAGATAGGTGGGGTTCCCCTAGCGATAGGTGGGGTCTCCTCTAGCTGTAGATAGGTGGGGTCTCCTCTAGCTGTAGATAGGTGGGGTCTCCCCTAGCTGTAGATAGGTGGGGGTCTCCTCTAGCTGTAGATAGGTGGGGTCTCCTCTAGCTGTAGATAGGTGGGGTCTCCCTTAGCTGTAGATAGGTGGGGTCTCCTCTAGCTGTAGATAGGTGGGGTCTCCTCTAGCTGTAGATAGGTGGGGTCTCCTCTAGCTGTAGATAGGTGAGGTCTCCCCTAGCTGTAGATAGGTGGGGTCTCCTCTAGCTGTAGATAGGTGGGGTCTCCCCTAGCTGTAGATAGGTGGGGTCTCCTCTAGCTGTAGATAGGTGAGGTCTCCTCTAGCTGTAGATAGGTGGGGTCTCCTCTAGCTGTAGATAGGTGGGGTCTCCCCTAGCTGTAGATAGGTGGGGTCTCCCCTAGCTGTAGATAGGCGGGCCAACGCATTTTTTGTGCATGCATTGTTTTAGTCCGGTGCAACACCGGCAGCGCCGGCGCTAGTTAGCTTAGCATAGTGAATGGAATCCTATGTTGCCGGTTAGCTTGTTGTGAGTAAAAGTGAGCCAACAAAAGACAAAAAAAACAACCTAATTACTTGCACTGAGACAAAAAATGTGTTGGCCCACCTATCTACCGTGATAAGCCCTATTTCAACAAACGGTGGCGTATTCCTTTAACAGATGAATACGGCCATGGGCCGATTATTATGTGGATAGAGGTAATGAATGCTAAACCCTAACCTTGTTTTACTCTCGTCATTTGTTTTTAATCATGACAAGAAATCTTTTTTTAACAAAATAAAACAAAAAAAGTTATTATAATCACTCACTAAATGAAGAAGAAGAAAAAAAAAAACACTGAATAATAAGTGCATCCCTGCTTTCATGGTGAAATCAACATTGCGTAGCGCCTGCAGCGGCTCCTATTAGATCACATCATAGGGGAAGCAACAGGTGCTGCTGCGCTGCACAAAGGTAAAGGAAACACCAGCAGCACTCAAGGAAGAAAAAAGCACTTCAAATAAAGAGAAAGAGAGCGAGAGGCAGGTGGGTGGTAGAGAGACATTGCTCTTTTATCTCTCTCATCCCCTCAACTGGAGAGCTCTCTTTCTCTCTCCCTCTGTGTACTGTAATGCTCACTTTCCCTCTCTGGGTTTCATCATCTCTCTCTCTCGGTGTGGTTGTAGCCTACTCTCAGCCTCACTCGCTCCCTCTGTATATATTTATCTCACTCCCTCTCAGTGTAACTCCCCCTCCTACACTCAGTAGCAGTGGTACCTCTGGGAAACACTGTATGCCTTTAAATCACATTTATTGAGCTAAGGCCATGTGTGTGTGAGAGTAAGTGTGTGTGAGTGTTTTCTCATAGTGGCTGCCAACATTTCTGGTGGGGTTTCCCTCTCTCTCTCTCAGCCAGTCAGCTGATGTGGTTTGGCTGGCCGGCCTGCCTTCACTCCGTCTTACTGTTACTAATAACAAAAACACTCGCTGGCTGGCTGGCTGGCTGGCTGGCTGACTCCAGTCCTGTCTGACTAACATTTGTACTTGCTGGCTGGCCAAAGGGCCAGATGTAGTCCAAGACAGAGGACGCACACACTTTTCTGTTTATAGACTACACTGACAAATGTTTCACACGTTTTGCAGGCACACATGTTCCGTGTGTAGGCTGCATGAGGACGGTCTGTGTGGACCGGGACGTCATGATTTACGACGTGGTGAAGAGTTTTCTTATGAAGATAGTCAACTCAGAGTACATCCTCCACACTGAGGTCACATTAGCCTTCTAGTTCCAGACCTCTGAATCACTGCTGACATCTTAGATTTGTTCAGATAGCTAGCTAGGTACATTCATTAAAAATGCCAACAAGTGTGGATGAGATCAATGCAGCTGTACATGTTGTTCTAAGTCCACATACAGAAATAACTCTTTTATCATCATCTTGTTGAAGTTAAATGCTCTTAGCAACAGCTACAGCTGCTTCTGTGCTGACTGAAGAAGATGTCTGTGGACATATATACCACCTGCTCCTCATCAGTTCAGGCAAAATCAAACAAAAGAAATCAGATAGCATGAACACAGACTCAGGCTGAATGAATGAAGTGCAAGAAAATGGCAATTCGGGCTGAATATCAGGCTAACATTGGCTTTTCATTCAACAAAATTGAGAGAACTGAACCGATCATGGCGCATCAAAATTTGCATTGTTGAACTTGCAGATTCGCACTGCCAAAGTTTGGCCCTGCAGGAGCCGACTGGAGCCTGCACCAAAACAGGAAGTGCACGCTCCTGCTGCCACTTAGGCTTCAACCGTAGCGAATGGAGAAGCAGCGGATGTTTGCAGGATACTGGACACAGGCAGTAAGGATTTAAATGTTATTTCTTAATTTAGCGCATAGATTTTAAAAGCAGCAGACAAAAAAAACAATATTTGCCTGCCACCGTAGTCAGAGAAAAGTAGATTTCAGACCCTGCACTCAAGTATAATTATTTAAAGCCAGCTGAGTTTTAAAACAGCTTTTCTCTCTCTGTTTTGGTCCTAAGATGCTGCTTTTGGCACCTAAAATCTGTCATCCAGAGTGGGTAAATCTGACAACACTAGCGTGTGCGTTTTAATGGCGATGAGGATTATCCAACTTTTGGAAAACACTGAAATGCATCTGGGTAGTTAGGTGCCGCACAGCAATAACATTAGGAAGACAGCTTTCCGTCAACGCTAACTTTCTCTGTGATCCCTCATTTTAAATCAGTACAGCTGAACACACAATACAGCGATTGTCAGTAATCTGCACTCATTTTGTCAGTGTGGCAGCACAGTAAACACAGTTTGCCTGGTCAACAGGTAGCATTGGGAGCGCTAATTTATGCTTGTTCAGGTGCTTGATACTGGAAAATGTGTTTAAGGAGAACGGAGTTTTTTACCAGATGTGATCTGTGATGTACAGCTTTGTTTTTTTGCTGACCAAAACAGAACGACAAAAGAACAGATTAAAACCTTTTTTTTTTTTTTTACTATTGTTTAGGCATTCCTGTATAGAAAGATTTTTATGAAACCGACCTGAAAACGCCAATGTGGCGTAGTCTTTTACGTGTGAACTGCGTTTTTTTTTGGAGATTGCAATTTAAAGTGAAAGTAGTATAACTAATGCATCTGCTGTGCATACTTGCTGACAGGCTCGGTGTCTTGTCTTTCATGCCTAAATAACCGTTCCACTGAAAAGATAACCATCTGGTTGACTGGATAGCAAAGTTAGTGACTTAGAGGGATAGGAAGGTTACAGACTGGCTGGCTGCCTGTTTGTTTTTTTGCTGAATGACTGAGACCTTGTGGGATGTGAGGAATTTATGAGCTGGCAAGATGCCGAGAGAGAGAGAGAGAGAGAGAGAGAGAGAGAGAGAGAGAGAGAGAGAGAGAGGCAGAGTGTGTGTGTGTGAGAGAGAGAAAGCGAGAGAGGCAGAGTGTGAGAGAAAGAGAGAGACAGAATGTGTGAGAGAGAGAGAGAGAGCTGAGGAGTGAAGGAAGAGCAAGTGGAAAATAGAGCAGGGGAGAGGAGGAACGCAGGGAGTTTTGCTTGGCTGGAGTCAAAGGAAGCAGAGAAGAGGGTTTTCCCCCCCTCCTTTTGAGGAGAGAGGGAGCGTGGAAAACCACACACACTGCTGGAAAACTAAGGAGAAAGACAGGAAAAGAAGAGAACAAAGACTGGAAGAGAGGATAAGACTGCCCTAAAAAAAGAGATCAACAACGGAGAGGTTTGAGAAGGAAGGAAAAACAGAGTGAAGAGTGTCTCACCTCGTTGTTGATATCAAACACTCCCTCCTGGATCTTCTCATAGATCTCCTTGGCTGTGTTGATGAAAGCCTGAGATTGAGACGGAGAGAGAAGAGGAGATTAAGGGGCCATCCACACGGAAACGCAGCCCTCGCGGCTTCGTTTGGACGGCGAAGCCGCATACTTGCGTATCGATGAGGTCATCGCCACACCTCTCGACCTCTAGCCTTCGACCTCTTAACCCCGCGACGACGTCTCATAACAACACCTACATAAACATGCATCCGTCCTAATCAAGGGGCTTCTCCTCGGAACACGTAGCTCCTGTGGCGCCATTTTGATGCTACAAAGGGATCACCTCCCGTTAGCATTCCACTGACTGCCATTCATTTTGATGTCACTTTGACAGCGAATAACTTGACATCTGAAGCGTTTAAAGACTCTATTTGTCCATTGTTTAGTTCTAAAGAAACACGACAATGTATAAAAGGCTCCATTACCTTGTACCTCACGTTATGGCTCCGTAGCAGATGTTTTGTAAAAATAGGCTAACGATTGTGTCATAACCACGAGACTTACTGTCACATAGTAGAGGAATTACCGTATAGTACAGGAGAAGCTCGCAGGCAGTTTTGACTTACATTAGCTGTTTAGGTTTAATTACTAATGTTAACTAGCATGTTAGTGATAATTAATAATTAGCCTGTGCCCATGTTATCTCCTTACATATACCTACGCTCTCCGTCTCTGTAAGATTGGGAATGATTGAGATTTCTCTTGGCACAGCTACCAGAACACTTCCAACTTTCAGACAGGTTGCTCACGTCACATCTACGTCTTCAAGGTCAGTTGGAGGCTGCTCAGTAACGCTCAGCACTCACCGGAAAAGTGCTTCTAATATCCTTCACTGGTCTCCGTCTAGAGCAACGGGATCTGTTGGTCCATTTGATATATGTCAATGGTCCTAATGGCCACAACCACACGGCACTGTAGCATCGAAGGTAGCTAGCTTGTGTTTGGTTTCTTCTTCTACTGTCTGTCTGTATACAGCGCGCAAGCATGCTCTGCCTCATCTTCTCCGTTTTTTGGTGAATTTCTGTAGCAGAAACAGCGCCAGCTATAGGCCTGGCATATGAAGTAGCGTGTTGAGTCATTTACAAATGGATCGGTTTGGACGCTAATTTTCTGGGAACGATGCCAGGGAAAACGGGGGGAAAAAAAAGAAAAAAGATTGTTTTGGTACGTGCGGACGTGGCCTAAATCCATATTTAAATGTCGACTCCTCATTAGGAACGCAAAACAGACTGAATGAAAGTTTTGAACAACTGCTAAATATTCTCGCTAAAACATGACTTTGCTTAGCAGATCTTTTTTGGGCTGGAAACTGTAATCTATCACAGTCGATCAGCTCAACTATAGCTGAAAGTGTGAGTTGATTTGATAAATATTCTATATAGGTGTGTCAGAAATACTGGTAAGAAGCTCACACATTCCACATTTAAGAGTTGGATGCTGAACAGCATTGCATTCACAAGTTGTGGTAAACACTCAGACAAACAAAAAACCAAACATGGACGCCATGAAAAGCAGATGCGTGTCAAGTATGGGATGTCGAAGCTTTACACCAGCACTTGGAAGGAACCAGCGTTCCTTGCATACTGATGATGTGAAAAGAAACCAATATGGCTGCCTGGGAGGCTAACAAAATGCACTCATATTTAAAAGACTTTGGGAGACGTTTGGTGGTGGTGATGTTAGGTATTGTTAGAAAACGGGCTAAAACATACATAAAGGTTTTTAAAAAGGAGACAAATAACAATGGGGGTTGGGGGGGGGGGTTGTGTGCTGGACCATTTCTTGGTGAACCACAGCAGGGAAAGGTGAATTTGTGCAGCTTCTTACAGTCTTGACGTCCCAGACAGTTGATTTGGCAGATAAGGAACAATCATGTCTGTACAGAGACCAAAGCCAAACCTGTGCTCGCCAACTCAATCTAAACAGGAGACACTGCACTGAAGTACTGAGCGGATGGTCATTAAAAATAGCTCCAGAACATCCCTCTCAAACCACAACAAAACCATCTCACTCTCGAAAAGCAAGCAAGTAAGTATTTATTTCAGTGAAAATACAATTTTCAAAACACACATCCCTTCTTTAAAGAGTTCATCTACTTTACTTATTCCTTTCATTGCCCATTTCTGGAATCCTGCATCCAGCTTGCCTGTTTCCGATACTGGATTTCTTTTTAAGATGTTTTTTTGGGGCATTTTTCAGGCTTTATTTCGATAGGACAGATGAAGACATGAAAGATGAGAGAGAGAGGGGGAATGACATGCAGCAAAGGGCCCCAGGTCGGAGTCGAACCCGGGCCCTCTGCGTCGAGGAGTAAACCTCTATATATGGGCGCCCGCTCTACCAACTGAGCTATCTGGGCGCCCCCGATACTGGAATAGAAACAAAAACACATGAAAAACAAACAATCCTGATACAGATCTTTTAGATTAGATTTTCCTTTTATTGTGATCAAGATGGATCCTTAGCGGGATATTTTAGAGTGTAAAAATCAACGTGTGAGTGCTCTCTGTTGGACAAACCATCAAATGGTGACACAATTTTTCAATTATGTCAAACCTAGTTTGGTATTTCTGCACTGCAATTTCTTGTTACTTAGCAGCCGACAAATACTACGATAACCACACCTGGCCGATGTATCGGTCTATATCTTAAGTGTATTTCATGAAATGTAGAGCAATATCTTTATTATTTAACCTGAATTACATGATTTTTCTTCTTCTTGGAAATCAGGTTCTCACTATTTTTGTAGCTGCAAGTGAAAATGCTATCAAATAAAACCATTGTTGACTTTTGCAAAGTCTCTTTCCTTTATCCCTCTGATCAAATAAAAACCGCTGTTTTCTTCCTCAACACATTGGTTTATTTTGTCCTATCCCTGTATTCAGTTTCAAACATCAAACATCAAGGAAGGAAGATGCTTTAAAAAATAAAAAAATAAAAAAATGCAGTTTTGTTTGGACTTAAAGAGATCAGGATGTAGAGTATTTTAAGAAGTGAAATTCCTTACTGAACACCATCTAAGGGCCTTTCAAATGCAGAAACTCTGCACTTTTGCTTCTTGTCGTCAACAGCTGCTACAAGAATACGATCTGAGCAGAGCACACACAGAGACTACACACAATCTTGGTTTTCTTTCTAGACACATAAACACACCTCACGGACAGCATTGTGAGGATCTAAGATGATATAATAAAGTGTAATTAAGCTCGCTGAGCTACGCGCCTATGGTATCAATGCATTGGTCTCCAGGGACAGTCTCTTAATGTGTTTGTGTCTCAAGGGTCGAAACTGGAGAGCAACTAGGATAAGAGGTCTTGTGCAGTCTGTATGATGTGACCAGGGTTTTCCCTGCCTATCTAAGTCAAAGGCAGCCTTTCTCGTACTCGCCACCGCCCTGGCTGAAAATTCCAACTGAAAACGTGAAGGCCTTTTTTTTTTTTTTTTAAACCAAACCATCGTGCCTTTTATCAGCAACTGCTTTGATGTGCTTATACCAGTGGTTCTTAAACTTTTTCACATCAAGGACCCCTAAACTGACACAAATTAGAACACAGACCCCCATCTGATAAGACTTTGTCCCAGGGTACCCTACCCGACAGAATTTTTGTTTTATCATTTAGAAAGTGAATGAAAGCCATGAGCAAAATAGTCATACAATCTGTCATTGTGTTATTTATGAATGAAATTATAGTGAAAATAAAGGATTCATTTTTTTGTTGTGGAACCCCTTCATGGACCCCTGGGGGTCCCTGGATCCCACTTTGAGAACCCCTGGCTTATACCAAGCGCGTGCACATTACACACGGAACTGGTGCAGGGGCAACGGGGGAATGACACATCAAGTAAGCGATGAATTGTGGAAGGCAAACAAATGTGTGTTTTAGCACCCGCCAATCGCCAAATGCGGGCGAATTTCGCTCCGTCTACAGGCTGCGGGGATAAGGAGTCGGGCTCCGGTTTGTGATTTCCTCGTCTCGGTGATCAGCACATCTGGGTGATGCTGTCCAATGTGCGCTAGCATGTTCCACTACCAACTGCCTCCACACACACAACTTTGTCAGGCCAAGAAGAAGTGTGTTTCCTAAGCAGAGTCATTAAAGAACTGAAGATATGGCCTGAACTTCTATCTGACACCCAGTCTGAAAATAGACCGAGGAGCCCAAGGGTGCTCTCTTGTGCACTCTGTCCTATTCACTCCTGTCCTCTTTCCTTTCTTTGACACACATCACTGCATGCCTTGTTCCTCCACAGATCTCTACACTTCATGAAAATATTCATTTTGGATGTGTGTAGATCGTATGACGGGAGTAAATGAAAGGAGAAAAAAGAAAACTAAGGGGATAAAACATGGAGAAGGAAAGTGGTGGAAAAACATTTACGGAAAGGAAAAACTAGAGTAATAGTAACTCGTAAGTAGAGAAGATATTAAGAATACGGAAAAAAGAAAAAATGAGAGAAGTAGAAAAATAGACAAGAAAACAGATAAATAACAGAAATGAGCAGAGGCAAAGGAAAAGGTCTCAAGGAAGGGAGGATGTAAGGAAAGAAGAAAGGATGGTAGATGAGACCATGAGAAGATGCTTACAGGAATCTCTCTCTAAGGACCATCCCATCAGCCCGGTGTCCACCCACAGACCCTGACGACAAACCTAGCGCACTGATTGGTCGCTGGATGTCGCTGAGGGGAGGCGGGGTGGAGGTTATGAATATGTATGAAGTATAACTGGCTGATATACTGCTGGAGAGAGAAAGGGAGATGGAGAAGAGGGAGGAGGGGAGGAATGAACTGAGGGAGGAGGGGAGGAAGAAATGAATGGAAGAGGGCAGGAGGAGAAGGGGGGGGGAAGAGATATGTTTGAGGAGGAAACTGAGGGAAGGGGAGGGGATGAAGGAGGATGGGAGGGAGGTAAAGAGCAAATGATGGACGTCGAGGGATGAGAAGGAGAGATGAAGGGAGGCGAGGAGCGGTATCAGGAGGATTCAGAGGACACTAATGAGACAAATTTATCACACACACACACACACACCTCCCCCCTCATCTTAACCCCGGTGAGTGCTCTACTCAACAGTGACGTGGGTGTTTGCATGATATAGGCCAGGCGAGAGAGGGTAGAAAAAAATCAATGTAAACAAACACACACACACACACACACACACACACACACACACACACACACACACACACACACACACACACACACACACACACTGCACACACGGCTGGCATGCTGTGCAGGATGGGATTATTTATGTGATTGGATAAGTGAGAAAGGCGTCCCCGAGGACAACGCCATGCATTTATTACACACAACAACACCCGGGGTGTGGCTCGGCGAGGGTTGGAGCAGTGTGCTTCATGATGCTAATGTAAAGGTTAGGCTCCAGCACAGTGAGCCATGATGCTACAGGTGAACAGTCAAGTCAACGGCAGGTTTTTGGGATAGTGTGATAGCCTATTTAGGGAGAGCGCGTCGAACATTCAAACAAGGTAGGACAATAAACTCCAACAGGTGAGATTGAGAAAGCTAACAAATAAGACATAAGAGATGTATATTTATCATCCATTCCAACACAACTCTGTTCACCGTTCAAGACTGCACTGTGGTATTTTTATCTTTTAATGTGCACAGACTAATATTCCATTCATAATAAACACCCAGCAACACTGTTGGCCACTGCTGTTGTTTCCACAATGACAGAGCACTTCAGTGGTGGTAATGAGGAAGGTAGTGCTCTAGCTACCATTGAGGACACCGAGGCCCTGTTTACACGATGACGCTCGCGGGTGAAAACGGAGAAATATTTTATATGATGTGCCTTTCGTTTATACGACGACGGCGTTTTTTGGGGGGCTTAAAAACGCAAAAAAAGTGAAACCACCCTCCAGAGTGGAAATCTAAAAAACGCTCCACCGTCACGTTACCGTCTAAAGGGTAAAAACGCAAAAGTCTGAAGACAGCGGTGTGGAGAGAGACGAGAAAAAGGCGTCCAGGTAGTCTGTTGTTACAGAGTAGGCTACAGAAATTATAGGCTTCTGTTATCTAAAAGATTTTAATGTAATGGCTCAATATTTTAACGATTTCGACAATGTGGATAAGGTTGTTATATGACGATATGTAGGCTATTCATTTGAGCCAGAGTAGGCGACAACGTTGTGGATGAAGAGAAAGAGAGAGAGAGAGAGAGAGAGAGAGAGCGAGTGGCAGCGGCCAGAGGAGGGTCTGCTTCAGCCTCCTCTGCCCGCATGCCTCTTATGTTACCAGGCATGTTTACCATCTTAGTTTAGTGTGTTAGCATGCTACAATTTGCCAACCAGTTTTGGACAAAATTTGAACTGATGATTGCAACAGAGGAAATGTCAGGGAATCCGTAGGATCCATCCTCTGTGGAACATGAATGTCTGTCACAACTTTCACGGCAATTTATAAAATAGTTGAGATATTTCACCCTGGACAAAAATGGTGGTGCTTAGGTCTTTTAAACAGCAAGCATGTAAGGACATTCACAGAAAGTATGACAACATGGGTAAATTAATCATTAAATGTGATTTTTTTTTTTTACAGGTTTATTGTTTGCTGCGGGAGTTGGGGACTCATGACCTCAGTATTTCCAAAGTCCAGGATACAGCCCTGGAGGGGCTCTATGTCTCACAGACTGGCTTAATATGAAAATATACAATGAAGAGTGATAAATGAAAGTTGGGCTTTAAGACTCACTGTAACAGGAAAAACATGCAGACCACTGAGGAGTCATAGGCATGGCCTGTAATGGACACATTGGCCAGTGAACTTTAACTAAATGTAAACTCAGCAATGAACATTCTAACTAATAACGAATCATGGCTTAGTGATAGTTTATACATCCTGACATATTCAAAGATTTAGTCTAGAGGACTAACTTTGGCTACAGATGTCAAACGGGCAGCACTAATATCTGTGAAACAGCAGATAATGTGTGTGAAACTCTGCTGAGGCCCTTCTTACGAGAAGAGATTTACAGTATATGTGAGGAAAAAGCTGTTAGCATTAGTGTTTACCTGCAAGGACTAGTAGGTGGAGTTTATAGAAGTGTGGAACTCAGACAGGTAAAGGTAAGGTGTCAATTAGTGAAGTGATGCTAAAACAAGTGTTTTCTAATTTTCTATACGTCTATATAACGCCAAAAAACTTGTCACTTTCAAAATGTAGCCTGTAGTGTATGTGTGCATGGGTATATCTATGTGCACGTGTGTGCAAGTATTATTACCTCCTCTACATTAGAGGCAGTCTTGGCTGAAGTCTCCATGAATATGAGGCCATGTTCTCTGGCAAATGCTTCACCTTCCTCTTTCTTCACCTCTCTCCTCGACTCCAGGTCACTAAAAACACACACAAACACACGCGTTAATACAATGACATCATGTGTTTTCAATGGTCAGCTAAGAGTAGAAAGAGGTGCATTTCTATCACCAGCAGACTTTTGACATATCTTTATCTTAGACAACGCTAGGTTGTGCAGGCACAGAATGAGCCAGAGGTATTGTGAATAACCAGATGTGAGTTTCTCATTTAAAAATGCCTAAATTATGTATTTAACTTGCATTAGTGTAGAACAGTTGGATTTATTTAACTTTGAACACAAGCTACAGTGTTAAGTTAGGACCATCCACGCATTGTTGATGGTCCCGTCTAATGTAGGACAGGATGTAACCATCACTATGTCATGCATCTTACCTCTTGTTGCCAATGAGCATGATGACCATATTGGAGTTGGAATGTTGGCGAGCGTCCTCTAACCAGGTCGTCAAGTGATTAAAGGTGTCCCTTCTGTTAAAACAAACAGAATCTAGTTTCAATCTACTTTCACATTGATGAAACAAAAAGACAAACATCAGAACCCTATCATTGAAGAGCTTTACAGAATACACATTGATATCAGATGTGACTTTCCCTTGTATGGTGAATGATGCTTCCTCTTGCAATGTTTACAATGATTTAAAAAGGTCCCATGGTATGAAATGTTCACTTTATGAGGTTTTTAACATTAATATGCGTTCCCCCAGCCTGCCTATGGTCCCCCAGTGGCTAGAAATGGCGATAGGTGTAAACCGAGCCCTGGGTATCCTGCTCTGCCTTTGAGAAAATGAAAGCTCAGATGGACGGATCTGGAATCTTCCCTTTATGACATCATGAAGGGAAAGGTTACCTCCCCTTTCTCTGCTTTGCCCGCCCAGAGAATTTGGCCCGCCCATGAGAAAGAGAGAGACATCATGGCTTGCAAACGAGCGAAGCATGACAGTTGGTCAAGGCCACACCCCCACCCTCCACCTTGCCCCGCCTCTCTCCTCCTAAATAGCATTTAAAGCTACAGACACAGAAATGGCACATCCTAAGGAAAGCTCATTGTGGGACTGGCTCTAGTGGCTATAAGTCTGCACCAAGGCTGAATTTCGGGAAAGAGACTTCAGATACAGTATTAGGGGACCACTAAGGTCTATATAAAACAGACTTCAGATACAGTATTAGGGGACCACTAAGGCCTATATAAAAGAGACTTCAGATACAGTATTAGGGGACCACTAAGGCCTATATAAAATCATCCAAAAAGCAGCATGTCACAGGACCTTTAAACTTACAAAAAACACCTCATCTCACTCCACCTATCATGAGAATTCAGATTCACTCACTTACGAGCTATTTTTATTTGAATGCTCTGAATCCTAGGTAGATCTGAACAGAAAGACTTTGCACTGGCCCTTTGTTCTAGTTTACTGTCCTCAAACAAGACATACTGCCCCCTCTAAAGGTCCACGGTGCCCCACACAGTTTTAAACAATATTAAAATTAACTCCATAGCAGAAAGTCAACTGATTAGGTTAGAGCCAAGAACCCCAGGATTCTACTTGTGAGGAACATGAATATCCACAGAAAATCTATCGACATCAGGCCAATCTTTCTTTGACATAGAGAAAGCTGTTGGAGGGGGGATTTTGACCTGATGGTAGTGCAGGAAAAAAGGTCACAGGGTCATGACAATCATTAAGAATCAACCTCTGGAGACTATGAAGATCAATAACAAATCCATGTCAATCTGGCCAGTAGTTATATATAATATTATATATATTGTTCTGGACCATAGTGTTGAATTGATGGAAAGACTGACCAGCTGCTAGTGGGGTTTGAAAAGAGAGGCAGCTAATAACCAATTTACACTTCAGATCCGATCTAAAAAGATCTCAGTGTAAATGCATCCAAGAAGCATTCAAGTTAGATTTGAATCAGATTGGGTGACATTTCCTCTTGTGCCATCAGCAGCTCACAATTTTCACTTATTCTGTGAAATATCTCAAAATGTCCTCAATGGATTTGCACAGAGTTTGATTCAGACATCCATGGTTCACAGACGATAAATCCTCACGACGCTGGTGATCCTTTGACTTGTCCTCTAGCACCACCGTGATTGAATTGACCACCATTAAATTGGGTTCACAAATCCATAGCTCCACCATCAGGTCAATTTTTGTCCAATACTTTACAACCAAATACCTGCAAAACTGCTGATTCCCATCAACCTCAGCTGTCCTTTGAGTTTAGTGGTAATTAGCAAATGTTAGCATGCTAACACACTAAACTATGATGCCGAACATGGTAAACATTATACCAGCTCAACATCAGACATGTTAGCATTGTTATAGTTAGCATTTTGGTGTTAGCATTTAGTTTATAATATCTGGAATTGCATCTGTGACCTTCTGCAATGCATTTTGTTTTGGTGCAGCTATAGGTGTACCAAAAACTCAAAAATATCAAGCTAACCTACAATATTTGTCATATCACAATTTGCTCTCATCTTGAAAGAGGCAACTTTGCATGGTGAGGAAAGGATGCTTGTATTAGGACAGGTTGATGTCAAAGTCAGGGCACAGTTGTATCATTGTTTCTCATTGTACAGTAGCATCCAACTTCCCAATGTTCCTGAACGCAGCTTGGCTACAAAGTGTGTAGGGGTCTGTCTGATTGATTTTGTTACCTTGTGATGTCATAGACTAGCAGAGCTCCTGCTGCTCCTCTGTAGTAAGACCTGGTGATGGACCGGAACGACTCCTGACCAGCCTGCAGAAACACATACATATATTAATAAACAGAAATTGAAATCTGAATAATTGAAATGACCACAGACGACTGCTGATGCTTTGGTTTTCTAACAGCCCCAGACAGCAGGAGTCTGATGCTGGCTTCACAGGCCTCATCTTTCGGTCCTATAGGTCATCCTCACACCAGTCCTGTTATCTACCAGTCCCGTTTATCAAGCCCAGTCCCATACATGTTCTGTACCAGCCCTGATTCTCCAGCACAGTCTGGCTCCGGGTTTTCAGTGAGATGGGGAGAGAACAGAGCAGAGCCTGTAATTGGATACAATGGAGTTCTCTCTTTCTTTCTCCATTTATCTGTCACAATCCCTTTCTTTTTCTCTGCTCGTGTGCATAACCTCCCAGTTTCCTTTTTTATGAACAACATGGACGGTCCCATCGGTGCAGCTGCAGTGTCATATGGACTAAACCTGTAGAATTTACTGTATGTCATATAAACAGGCCGTTTAACCCACCAGATTACCTTGTTCGTTCACTTCCCCTTCCATTACCACCCCTCATTGTCTCACCTCTACTGTCTCTTCCTTGCATCACTCATCTTTTCATTCTTTCTCTATAAATCCCTGGGCCTCCTTCTTTGCATCACTCCTTTCACCATCTAGCGCTCTTACCACCCCCCACCCCCTGCCATGTCTATTCACCGTCTGTCTCCGTCCCATGTACAGTAACAATGTTGTCTGTGTTTCGTCCAGGCCAGAAAACAAAACACCACTCTATCCTAGCAGCTGCAGCCCAGCGCTGCTCTGACCTCATCTGAAAAACCAGACAGCCGGTCAGAAACACAATCAGTCGGTGACTCATTAAGCAAGTCAGAAGACCAAGCTGCTAGTTGTCACCCAGGAACCCAGTCTGTTGGTCAATGGAGCGGTGAGACATCTAGTCATCCAGTCACTGAGCCAGGTAGTTAGACACCCGTTCAGAGGGCTCGACCAGTCAGCCAGAGGACCAGTCAGTGAACCAAACAGCTAGTTAGACGGCCACTAGAACAGTCAGTCATTCAGGGAGCGGTCAACCAGTCAGTAATGCCATTAGCGAATAAATGATAAATAAGGGTGAAAGAGAGGGAACGCTGTGTCTGGCTGCCATCTGGCCTACATAATGGTGTGCACAAACAGACATACATGCACACACCCTTATTCATATGGCATGTGCAGCCTGCACAAAGATCCGACTTGCTCCAGCCACTTGGCCTTGGTGGTGTATTGAACAAGTCTTGTGAGCATCAGTGAGCCCCGCCGGTTTTCATTTTGATCGTCTAATCAGGGACTATATAACACCTGGACGACCAGGAAAAGATAATTAAGTAGCTGGTAGGATAGAAAAGCCGCAGTAGTCGCTGAGTTTTGAAAAGCAGGACTGACATCACTGCTGTGGTGCTTCTCCTCTCACGCTGGGAGCAGTGGTTTTCCATGGAGCTCTAACTCCACCTGCTGGGCAACTGGTTCACTGCATGGACAGGAAACCATAGAACACTGACCCAATTGTCTGAATCACGCATCCTTTTTCGGGGTCTGTCCCAACACCCGCACTAGCAGTCTTGGGCAACTCAGTGTGTTTATGGGTCGGCACCACGGTCTGCCGTACCACACCAGTCCAGTTGTTGGTGGTTATGCACCTATAAGGGTTTTTAGGACCCTGATTTACAGAAAGTGTATGACGTGCTGAGTTCAGCCTGAATCTTATTATAAACTTGATTCATTATTTATTTATTTCTCTGTTCAACTGGAAAACGTGCATGTTTTTTGGTTTTCATTCGTTTTGAGAGATTTGTCTAAAGCTGAAACTCCGCTTTAAGTCCTAAAAAAAGGGAGACCACATGAGAGATGTTGCCAAACCAATTACAACATGTACTGTATAAGTTAGCCTTCTCGTCATAGACCAGGCCACTCCAAGTATATTGTTTTTCATGAATCTAATGCGGTCATTCATTCCAGATCTTTTCTTTATCAGTGCACGTAATGATACATGAATTTTATTTCAAGCTCAAATATTTATATTGAAATTAACTCCCATTCATCAAAATGATCTTTCTGAAGACTTTTTGATTCATAGTTACATCAAAATGAATTATTATTTAAGAATAATAATGTGTCATTACAGAATAACAGGTTAAACTTAAAGTGTAATGCCTGCAGAGATCCACACATTTACAGCCTTGCATTTAACTCATTCATTTAAGATTTGTTTAGGTCTTTCTACAGAGCCATGGATATGCTGCCCCAATAAGGAAAGACTCCTTTAAGAAGATATATTACCGTATCCCAGATCTGCAGTTTGATCTGTTTGCCATCTATAGTGATCATCCTTGCTCCGAACTCCACACCTGGACACACACAAACAGAAGAATGTCAATTAGTTACAATTAGGTGCTGACTTAATAAAAAGCCCTGCTGCTTATTCATGGGCCTTTTAAGTTTATTTATTATCTTAGGTGTCATAAAGAGCTCACATAAAAACAACAGATTATGAGCATTATTAGTGGAGACTGGAACCTTATATCATAAAGAGTGAAAGACAGAAACAGGACAAAGAGGGGGTATTTTGTAACGTATAATAAAGTGATGCTAGTTACTGTCTGGTCACAACATTTCACTCACATTTTATTGGGAAAACATCCTTTTCGTGTTCTGATGTATCAGGGAATGTTCGCACACTCGCGTGGCGACACCCTGATGTGTTTCCACGGTTTCCAAATGTAGACTAAACATCACATACACCGACGGTAAAATCACATATCTACTTTACTTGGTCAGCTTCACTTTCACACCACAAACGAACAGCACCAGTCTACTTGGAAGTGGACTGAGACCCCCCTAAATTACCTCAAACATGTCTTTGGCATTTCTGTACGGCAATTGTTACTTATTGCCCGCCACATACACCAAAACTTATATATAGCTGCAATAAGAAAAAGACTATAATTTGAAATAATCTGTTGAGATGCTGTTGTGTATAGTGCGTGACCACTGAACAAAACAGGATGTCCTAACATACACTTTTTATCTATCTGTAGCAATATTATTGAAATATACAGCAGTTGGAATGATTAAAGCAGTTAAAAGAAAGCTTTTTATTGCTATGTTGAAATCTCACGATAGTTGACAACATATAACCTTTGGTTGCAGTCGTGTTGGCAGTAGTGTGGGTGGCACATGTGAGGGTTGTCTTTTTACTGAATTCCTATGTAATGGGATGCTGGCAAATAATCTGTACATGTGATGGAAGAGTGCACTGTTGAATGTGCATGGTTATAATTCAATTAAAAAGGGCATACTTCTAACCAAAACATGCCATAAGCCTTTTTGTATTGTATCCCCACCCCCCCAATAAGTTCGCCATTAAGAGGTACGATTTTTATGATTAAATTAAGCACAAATTCCAGAATTCCCGATCTTAAATTATCCCCTGTAGCTAAAGTAAGATTAAGAACGAGACTGGTCTCCTTATTCTTAACATGCAGTGATTCCTCTATTTTCCAGGAGCGGTGTGCTGAGTTAAATGGAATTTGATCTGTGTGAATGTTAGGGTGAGCTCAACTTTGCTTATCTGAAACAACATTGTGTTTTACTGTGATAAAAGGGTAATGATGTCAGTAACCTAAAGCTTTTAAATCCGCTCCACATGTTTAGCCTGTTGGCACCAGCTGTACTGACTTTGCGTTGGTTTCTAACAATGTGTACAATTAATAAAGAATGGTGATATTTCATACATTTCAGGAATTTATTTCTACTGATGATGTTAATTTAGTGCTGAATGTGTGGGACAGGCGCCTTACCGATAGTGAGATCGTGAACTGGCTGAAACCTCTTGTCTGTGAACTGTAGTAATAGACATGACTTCCCCACACCTGAAAAACAAACACACACCACATTACAGAGGGTCTTAGAGCTGCAAGACTGGAACAGAGCTTATGGAGTCACACATACTGTACAAGCATGAACACAGCCCAGATTCATTTTCAAAGATGTCACATGTGCTGAGAATAAAATACCACACAGGCCAACATCAATATGAAATCTATTACTTTTCCAAGCTCTTAACTCCCACATAGCACAGAGACAGAGTTTGTAGGTGACAACACTCTGCAGGCAGTTACATATGTAAAACAATAATCAGGACTTTCAATTCATTCAAATTAAAACATGGGATTATTGGGAGTCATCATCGAGTTCAAACAACCCCAACTAGGAGCTTACACGGTTTCTCACTATTTAGTGAGCTAACCAACCAGCTGGCTGGCTTTGTAAGTGTGATGCCACTGTGGGCACTGGTGGTGAATCTGCTTATTATTGATTATTATTAACACTGCTGCACATATGACCAATAGTTCTGAATGTTGCAGACGGCTACAGAGCCACACACACTCAGATGGACTAAAATTACAGTCATGTCATGAGGTTTCACATTCCATTTCTTTAAAAGGTCCAATATGTAATGTATTTACTGTAATGAATCCCAAAATGACCCCAATACATCAGATATTAAGATATAAAGTTGAAATACTATCTTTTCTGACAACAATGCTAATGCCAGTATTTTCTCCTTTTGAAAATTCTGTTCCGTGACAGAATGTCTGTCTGTGTTTTGGCCTGTGTGTTGTTGTCATCACTGCCAGATATACCTGTAAAAACGTAAACCCAGCGTGCTACAGCTGTAACGTTAGTAGAGCCATGAAAGTAGCAAACAAACGAACAGGATCAACGGAGACAGAATCTACCCGACCTAAAAAAAAATAACGGCATGTTTCTAACATGCGTGACCAGAGACGTTACAAACACCTGGTAAATATTAGAGATTTATTTGAAAGATGGAGACAGCTTAAAGCCCAAAAGGATGCAGAGTTGGCTAATTTCCTCCTGAACAGGTAGCTAAGCATTAGCTTCAGGCTAATTTATCACAGCCACTAGGGACGGGCATTTTATGTCATTTCAACATTTGTGTACTCACATGGAATTATATAGCTAGAGTACCTGAATAGGTACTGGCAAAAACAAATTGAGACACAGCCTGTAAAGTGATCCCGACTGGTCCTGGCTAACGCCGCCATGCTAACCCTGCTAACGTTACCGGAGGACAAGGCAAGCGGGCCACGGCTAACATGTAGCCTATTCAGCGGCTGTAGTCGACAACGGTGAGTTATTTTAAGCCAAGAGAGGGGAGGCTGTAAATTGGGAAGAGAGGACCGTGAGTTTGCAATGTGTTTAGCGTGTTCAGTGGGGTGGAGGGGACGGCGAGGTAATGTTATTTTTAGCGGTTCCTGTCGTAATTCTAAGCCAAGGAAATGTGTGTGTCAGTTGGGTACAGAGGTCCGCGTGAGCACGGGCTGTTTTGACTGTCAATATAGCCAAGGATGTGCCATTTCTATGTCTGTAGCTATTGAGGAGGAGAGGGGGGCAAGGTGGGGGTGTGGCCTTGACCAACTGCCACTTTTCCCGTTTGAAAGCCATGATGTCTCTCTCTCTCTCTCATGGGTGAGCCAAATTCTCTGGGCGGGCAAAGCAGAGCAAGGGGAGGTAACCAGATTCCAGATCGGCCCATCTGAGCTTTCATTTTCTCAAAGGCAGAGCAGGATACCCAGGGCTCGGTTTACACCTATCACCATTTCTAGCCACTGGGGGACCATAGGCAGGCTGGGGGAACGCATATTAATGTTAAAAAACCTCAAAGTGAAATTTTCATGCCATGGGACCTTTAAATGTGCAGCTTCTAAGAAAAGACAAAAGTGTCCAATAGATGGTGAAGATTGCCATTTAACGCTCTTTTTACAGCCGTGGGTTTAAGCTAAGATGAGCAGTCAGAGGTTTGAGTTTAGGGAGCACATGTGTCAACAAGTAATGGATGGGAGGAGGGGGTGGGGCGAGAAGAGAGGAGAAGGATGCTAATGAGATGGCCAGAAACAGAAGCTGACAGACATTCAAGGCGGGGACAGAGAGGGACGTGGTCTTCCTCCTTCATGGTTTCTAATGGTTACCATTGCCAGGCAGCGGCGTTGCTAGGCAGGCATCATCATGTGATGATAATGATAAGAGATGGAGGGATCGCAAGGAGGGCAGCTATATAGGAGGTGTAACTAACAGGTCATCATCAACTCCATCACACTTGTTGGTGCAGTCAACAGACACCTTCTTACAATATGCGTTTACTACCAAGGCTTAATGGCTATCACAGAGAAAACATTAAGCTAAATCTGCTAAATTAGACAATACAAATTAACAGACCATTCTAGCATAGCACAATTTCCTATTTCTAGCTAAGGGGATAAAAGCATGACATCCTGTGGTACAGAGCATGAGCAAACTGCCCAGGGCGGCTACAATCAGTCATAATCAGTGGAGAATCATGAAATACGTTATAGTGCAGGGTCTTTCCTACAGCTTCTAGTTGAGGTAATAACGCCTCCCCATACCAGAAGCTCATATCCTGCATAGGTCATTCAAAATGTGTAAACACCCGCTGGGCAATCAGAAAACAAAAAGCAAACCAGGTGACTGAGTGGCTGGCTGGTTAGAGACAGGTTTACTTGATGGATGATTGACAGGTAATTTAATTTCTCGGCTCTGGCTACGCAAACACCGGTCTGACTCAATAGAAGACACTCATGACATAAACACCGGCCAACATTCTGCTTTCCTTTCACTCTACTGTAAGTGCAAGACTACAAATCTACATGCTAACTATAAGAAAGCCTTGACTAGACTTTAAAATTAGCCATGAGCAAGATGTTCCTCAACGGCACATCTTTAGCCCTTTAAAAAAGTTTGGTTTAGATACAAAAACCGTGAGCGGTTACTTCTTTGACACATGCTAAAAAAAAAACAACGCTTAGAAGCATTAGAAACACAAAACTAGTTTGGCGCAGCAGCTCCATTGAGACCTGTTGAACTCTAGTGTTCATCCTTAGGCAATGTCTGAAGGGAAGGTCTCTACTGAACGCCTAGACAAAATGTTTTTGTGTGAAACAGCAACGTGTTACAATACTTTGTTACTGGCACCAACAGTAAAATGCACCACACCAAATTAAGCTTTTTAGCCTGGGAAAACCCTGATGAACTTCCGGCAAATTTGAGATTTGCTCTCCAAGTCCGTCTGGCCTAGAGCCCATTCAAGCCCATTTCCAATTTTTCCAAATCGAGGCACCAATCACAACCGCTGAGGCGGGTTTAACACGATGACGATAGCGCAGCGACGGCGAGCAGCTTTTTGTTTACAGTCAACATGGCGGCCACCGAAGCGCAGCGACCCGTTGATGCCGCGGCCGCTGCTACGTCACCCGGATCTTTGGTCCGACTGGTTGAAGGACTATCCAATTGCGCCCAGAGGCATTTGAGCGGCGTCCCTTTGGAAATGAGCTGTGAATGAACCTTGCCCAGACCCACTCTCGGTTACAACTGAGAAGGGTCTGGTGTCAGCCAGGCTATATGCTTTTTAGAGATGAATCATATCTTTTACACGTAAATAATAGACGGATGCTCGTGTAATCCTTTATCCTGTTTGTATTGGCTGTGAAATTGTTCTGGGTTGTTTTAAGAGCAGAACAATATTCTGTACTGAACAGCACAAACATGAAGAGGAGATGGATCTGGAAACATTTGACAATCCAAATGTACATCACCAGAGCTTTGTTCTTCATACAATGATACTTGGTCAATGTGACCGTTTTAACTGGAGCTTGGATTTGTCTGTTCTAGAAAGCTGGCTGTAGCTGTGGGCACAGCAACAAGTCCTTTAGCTCAACCAGGTAAAATACAGGAGTATCCATCGGGCATCCATTGAACATGTTGTTGTAATTATGGTTATTAGGGGAGAACATGTAGGCCAATGAAAAATTAACATCTCTTTTATGTTGTGCTACATTTTATGAAAGATGGTAGATTAAGTTCAATTAGATCAATCACAATTTCATTTTAGCCATAACGATATAAGTAGCTATACTTATTAAGACTAAAGGCTCATCAGGTTCCTGTTTTTCAGTCTTTCATCTCATGCATGTCTGACGGCACAGATATGCTACACACGTGTAACCACGGCCGAAGCATATTTTTTACGCTTTAAGTCTTTTTTTCCCCCTTCCGTTTTATGTGAGTAACTACAGTGCTTGTGTGTGGGATTTAAGTGCTGCCAAAATACAGGTGACCTAGTGTTGGGTAGCATATTGACTTTTTAAATTATATCGATATATTTTCAAACAAGATATGGGAAAGACAATTCCGTTTATATCGATATATTTTGATGTTGTATTACATAACTAACTGCGTGTCAATCACTGCTCATGCACACACATTCATTCTCCCTTGTGGGGGGAGGGGCTTAGGAGACTGTTTTGGGCTTTAGCAGAAATGGGGGAGGGACTGAGAAGTTGTGTATGTTCACATTTTTTGGCTAAAGCCTGGATCTTCACAATCCTACCTTCAGCACCTTTAAAGACTAAGGAGTTGTGGTACCTGAACGTCCAATTTAAAAATACATTAATATGGGGCTTCCTGTGGTCAAGAGTTCTTAAACGCTGGCCATGTAATCACAATGTTCCCAGTTCAAGTACGGCAGGGGACTTTTGTTGCATTTGTTCCCCCCCTCTTTCATTCTGAAACCACTGGCCTTGTTCCAATACAGAGTAACACAATTTTGATCCCCAAAACACTAATTTATAATACAGAATACCACCTTGGCTATGAGGCTGTAAGCAGAGTCGATCTGTCTAAGTCTGAGTCAGGTCATATGACAGCTACTGAGCTTCCTGTTGCTTATTACTAGTGTAGTACGCTTATCTAACCACATACACTACTCAGAGAGCTGATTAACACACTAGATAATAAAGCTAGACTCTCAATATGACAAGGAGAAATGCTATAATGAATTAAATACACTGAAAGGATGACTTTATACCATCATGACCTGAAGATGTCTTGCCAAGTTGGGCTGACAAGACATTTGTGTAGTGATATTTCTAATCAAATTTATATATGGACATGTGTAGTTTTGGTTTAGCTTTTATTTTGTTCCAGTTGTAGTTTTAAAAAAATTCCCCAAAAACTCTAGTTCCATCAGAGTAATGTCTGTGCTCCTGTTAGTTACCAGTGATCCACAATCCACATCAAAATTCTGATAACAGGGTCAAATCTCTTTAAATAAAAAGTGGTAGTCTCGGAAAATGATCAGATCTAGAGGCAGTGTTTCATAGAACAGTCTATTGAAGGTTTAAGAGACTATAATTTTCTTTCAGAGTCGGCCTGTCTTTCTCCCAACCAGATCTGTGGACAGGCTGGCTGGCGGCCACTGGCAGAAAGAAAGAAAATCCAACCTAAAAAACAGAATCGACATCTTCATCTTTATTGACCAGGATCAAGAAATCGAGAGTTCAATCAATACTGACTTACTTCTATAAATCCCAGCTACTGCCTAAGTCACTGCAAAGCGGCACCCTTGAATGTTTGAATTTCTTTAAGTATTATTTGGGGACTTTTTGGCTTTTTTATGAGACAGCATACAGTAGAGAGCTGACAGGAAAAAAAGAGGGGAGAGAGAGGGTGAATGACATGCAACAAAGCTCACCAGCCGGACTCAAAATGAGGACTTGCAATCATATGGCAAGCATGTTAACCCATTAGCTTACCAGGATGTCCCAGTCAGTACTGCTTATTAACAAATTTCACATTTCAGAAAGGCTCAATGACAGGAACATGTATATGGGTTTACAATGATCAGAACACATGTTGATGATCAGATGTGAAAGGATATTTTTGGATTAGAACTTTCCAGATGATGTCACACAGATTTACCTTTTCAGTGGAAGGATCTAGTAAAATACCTGAGGTATACTTCTAAGGTAAAGCAATACAATAAATAGTTAAGGTAATGCAACTGGAAAAAAAAGTGTTTGCAATTAATGCTTAGAATAAAAAAATGCTAGATACAAATACAAGTCGAAATACACGTTACCACTGACTGGCGCTGGATCTTCTTAATTCTCTGTGTGCAGAGGCAACGCTTATCACATATCTGAGCCAATTAGATGAGTCAGATCATGGAATCTTCCTCTGCATTCACAACTATTTACTGCTGTTTGACCATTAACTATTAAAAATCACAACACTTGGTATGGTGAATGTAAGGGTTGGACTGTGAGCTGGAGGGATGCCCAAGTCCTCCTCCAAAAGCAGAAATATGAAAACAATGAATTCCTGTGATTGAGCATCTGGACCAGCATGGAGTCCAGAGGTTTTTGTGGATGAAGCTGCTGGTCTTGTAAACTGGGGATCAACGGTTTGTTTTGGTGCATCAACATGGCAGTTACTAGAGTCCAAACAGACACACCCAACTGAAACATTTCAAACTACTGCAAACCACGGCTAGCCTCAGATAATGAAGAAAGATAACGCCTAGCTGTACTAAGAAATAACCAGTGAATCTCGAGATAAGGAATCCAAAAGAGATAAAGAGCAGACATGTTATATTATAGAGATGCAAAATGCTGGCAAAAATTAAAAATAAAAAATAGACAAAATTGATTAAAATAAATGTGATTATGCAAGTCAAATTGTAAAACCTTATAACATGTCTGCAGCCACACCTCTAAAAGGTAAGAAGCTATTATTTTAATTTTAAAATATATGGCAGGCCAATGCTGAAATAATTCCTTCAAAGTAAATAAATTGTAAACTATACGTACTATTAGCATTGGTTAACCGCTGATCAAAAATGATCTATTCGAATTTGCATCTAAAGTAAGTATTCTCAATAATAGGTTGGTACAGCTTTAAAGATGCTAAGCAAAATTTTTTATTTGTTTCACTATTTTATAGAGTAAAATAAAATAAAAATATTACATAAAAAATAACTTTTTTACCAACCTTTTTTTTGGGGGGAGGGGGGGTTAGTGTCAACTTTGCTTTAACCTATAGAAAAAAAAACTTCCACATCAAGTCTCCTTCTCTATCTTATTGTCTAAAATGTGAGGCTTGTGTCAGGATGTATTTGGAATAACCAACTCACTTAGCCATAATCAAATTACATAATTAGTTTAATGTATAAAAGAACCTGACTGACTGCTTTTTCAGGCTTAAATTTCCCTTCGCAAACAATACGGCAGATAATATCCCTAAACACAACTCATCATCAAAAACCAGCTTGCATCATGAACAGTCATATCAGAATAATGAACACATGTAGGCTACACTCTATAGGCTCGTTTCCTGCCTGATATGATAGGTGTGTTTTCATGGGTTAAAGGGTAGTTAAATTAGATGAATAAACACTTCTTTAGATGCGTGTGATGTACACGGGACTGGGCAGAGTATTTCTGGTGTAGACATATATGTAATCAAGCTAGGCCCTTGGCTGCATCTCTCTTCAGCACTCACTACTAGAGATAAACAACAACAACAGCAGCAGGCAAAACATGTTTCGCAATAACACTGTAGTATGCTTTCTAGTCCAACATAGTAAATTCACCTCAAATTAATTAACACATATGTGCATTATGAATCAATAGCTTCCACTATAATGATGTACTTGGTTTGGACGTCTATACTAACACTATAACAATTCCATAACAATTTAATTGTTCCTTTCTTCACTGAAAAACCTGGTTGGGTCTTGGCCCAAGTCTTTGGTTTGGCTTCATGTACTGAATAATATTACTGTACATTTCTCACTCTACTTGAGTAGACTGCTGTTAAGCCTGTCTGCTTTTTTTTTTAACACTGGTGCTACATCATTATAATACAGCAGTATTACAAATGCACCTGCTGTCATACAGCAAGCTAACTGAGCAGGCCCGCTCATCAGTAAAGCAAGCTAACGTTAACATGGTCAGAAATAAAAACTGCTCTACGCCATTTTAGGGAATATTAGAGGCTTTAGCTTGGCGTTTTGGCCTTCTGTGACAAGAAGCTAAGCTAATGTAAACTTTGTTATTTGATGATGCAGTCACAACAAAAATATATGGTTATTATGATTATCTGGTCAATGTAACACTATCCAATGAGCCGTTAATGTGCTGTCGTGACAGCTGTTTGCTAATTATTTAGTGGAACAGCTAATGCTAGCTAGGCAGTTAGCTGGGCTAGCAAGCTGTGGCTAACACCCCCACCCTCGACGCAAGCGGACAATAGGCCCGACTCTGTCAACAACTGCTACGCTAATTAGTAGGATAGGAATATCTTGTGTTAGGGTGCCTGTGTACAATTCTCTGACACTGAACGGGTGTTTAAAATATTATCCAAATATGGTAACACTGTAGAATTGGAGCTGTCATCCCAACCCTTGCGTCTCTGCTTTTACCACGTCATTGGACTATCCAACACTGCGGAAATACACCACTAGCTATGAGCTAGCTGAATGCTAACTGGCAGTCTAGCTGGCACTTGCTGCACCTTACCCGTGTCTCCGATGATGATGTATTTGAAGAGGTACGCATACGCCATGGCCCCTGGTTTTGTGCAGTCAGCTGTCTCGACCGTTACACCTTCGTTAAACCAACAGTGAACCGTGTGAAAAAGGTAGCTGACAGCTTGTTAGCCTGTTTTTCTCTGTCGGTGTTGGGGAAGGAACAATAAACAGCCAGAGCCTCAGCTCTACGTCACACGGTACGCCCTCGCCACGCTACAGTATGATGTCTTCAGGGTCTCCTCGGAAAATGTACAATGTATTTTGTCACTCCGCTCTTTATTGAAATAAATAAATAGAAATAGTTTGGTGTGGCACTTTTCACACGTAAACCAAACGGCTAAGCCCCCCTTTAAAAAGGCAACTCTTTTATTATAAGAGAAACACAAACATTGTCATAAAACAAATATTGTCCTACAATTATTTAGAAACTAAAAATCACTTTGGTTGCCCCTAGTGGCTACATTGCTCATTGCAGCCCAGAACTCAAATTCAGTCAATACTTGAAATTGCAAAAGTCATGCTATTTTCATGATTTTTTTTTGTGTGTCACCGGCTGGTATTTGGCTTTTAGACTAGGTTGACTTATGCAAATACAGTTTAAGTGAACTGGTTTGGTTTGCCTGTTACTGCCCGTTGAGAAACCAGTTGTTGACTGTTTGCTTACATGAAGCCAGTATGGTCATGTCATTATTGTATGTCACTACCAACCTAAGATTGCAGCAGTTTACAGCGTTAAGTTATTGCAACCTAGGTAGCTCAAAGGAAAAACAACAAGGATATAACCACACTAAACGGAGTCATTTGTGGCAACAGTTTGAACAGTCTAAAAAAAAGCAGCAAAACGTTTCTGCAGGTGAACTGTAGTGGCTCATCGTTTCCTGCAGGGAGAAGCAAAGTGCTGTGCAGTGCATAATTTAAATCTGTATAATCTGCTGAAAATAGACATTGACATATTACAACATAGTGGATTAGGCAAACACCATGGCACCAGCTATTACTGTGTGGGGCACAGCTGGGCTTTAGAGAGGCAAAGTCTCTCCCCTTCCGGTGGACCAACATGGGGCCTATTTCAGAAAAAAAAATATGTACAGTAGTGAAGGGTGGAAAAAAAAATACTAACTTTGGACTTTGGATACATGTCAGTCGATTTTTATTTGATCTTTTTCACCATTTTATGGAGTAAAATCAAATAAAAACATTACATAAAAAATAACTGTTTCCCAACCTTTTTGGGCGGTTAGTGTCAACTCCTTCTCTATCTTATTGTCTAAAATGTGAGGCTTGTGTCAGGATGTATTTGGTAAGACCAACTCACTTAACCATAATCAAATTACATAATTAGTTTAATGTATAAAAGAATCAGACTTTTTCAGGCTTAAATTTCCCTTCGCAAACAATACGGCAGATAATATCCCTAAACACAACTCATCATCAAAAACCAGCTTGCATCATGAACAGTCATATCAGAATAATGAACACATGTAGGCTACACTCTATAGGCTCGTTTCCTGCCTGATATGATCTGTGTGTTTTCATGGGTTAAAGGGTAGTTAATACCTGTGAAACTGAAACATCATTTGTATCCACTCATTTTGCAAAGGATCCCTTCATACCTCTAAAAATAAAAAAAACTGGATCACAATTGACTGAATTAGATGAATAAACACTTCTTTAAATGCGTGCACTGTACACAGGACTGGGCAGAGTATTTCTGGTGTAGACATATATGTAATCAAGCTAGGCCCTTGGCTGCATCTCTCTTCAGCACTCACTACTAGAGATAAACAACAACAACAGCAGGCAAAACATGTTTCGCAATAACACTGTAGTATGCTTTCTAGTCCAACATAGTAAATTCACCTCAAATTTTATTTTGTACAGGTCAGAAAATAGACATTGACATATTAAAACACAGTGAATAGGCAAACACCATGGCACTGGCTATTACTGTGTGGGGCACAGCTGACCACCATGGGACCTATTTCAGAAAAAAAAATATGTATGCAAGAGACCCTGTTTGAAATGATCCATGAATTACACAAAGATTGTTTTGCAAGTCAAGAAAGTCTCAAAGTATAAGACTGTGAAAATATGTCACTAAAAAGACTACACAGTTCAAAGTGCCAGTGTGTTTTATACTGGGACATAAGGTTACTCACACGAGCAGGTGTTGCTCATTTTTTCAAATCCCGCGCTGATAAAAAGACGCTGGATAAAACACATCAGGTTAAGATAACGTTACACGTGTTGTGGGACATAGCTAAGCTAGCTTCTTTTTTTCTTTTTCTTTTTAAATACTTTTTTTTTCAACAATATCTTTATTGGATTTTTTACATAATAACCCGTGTGAAGGGATATTGTACAACGATATATCAAGTAGGTACCAGATCAGCCCATCCCACTCTCCCTCCCTCCCTCCCACTCACTCCACTCCTACAGGTCCGACCATACAGTCCTAAAGAGTGCATACCAAGTCAAAATTTAAATACATTTTATTCATCAATTCAATTATCAATTACAATAAATTACAATAAAAGCCAGACACGTTACATACAATACACCGTACAAAGTCCAAGAGCAAAAAACACATCACATAAAATATACAAACACATAAGGAACCTATATAAACCAAAATACACAACACGCCTTTCTGATTCCTAATCAGCTAGTAAATAAATAATAAGTAAATGTAGAAAAATAAGTAAATGAGGGATGAAAACTAAATTATATTGTAAAAATATACAGTTATAAGAGGATACACAATCACACTATATCACGCTTTTTTAAATTATTTATCAAATAAAGTGATTTAAGAAGTGACTTAAATTTCACTTAAAAAAAGAGGGAATGAGGGTTGAAAACCTAAGAATTTAAGCTAAGCTAGCTAGCTAAAGAACGAGCCGAGCAGCAAGCAAGGTGACGTTTGTTGTGCGAGACGAGATATGTAGTTCACTGAGCGATAAGTGGCACTACGACAAACCTACCTTAAATTGACAAATATTACATGTGTAATTCATGGCTCAATTCAAACGGGATAAAAGGTGCACATGAGGTCCACCGGAAGGGGAGGGACTTCACCTCTGTATGCCTGCATTCAGAACTCACCTATTTGTTTTAAGATAGAGGATGTGTAACCATAGACTGTAACAGTCTACGTGTGTAACCGCACGGCTTCAGGAGAGCTGTCTGCATTCACTGAAGCTTAGCTAATGTTAGCTGCTCCATGGCTGCTTGTTTAACTACGTCTAGGTTTTGATTTCTACACACTCTTACGATGGGTTTTACGCAGATATCGAATTTCACTACTGCACCTTAGGCTGTGAACAATTGTAGGCTATTTGACGATAAATAAAGTTATTATTTTACTGCATTCGTACATTTTATTAATTCATTCCTCTTTAAAATGGCCTTGGTGACACTTGGTGGCACAAACTAGGCTGCACAGGCCCACCCGTCCCTATAACTAGAGTCCATGCTCTGCTTTCAGTTCCACAGTGTGGAAACAGGGAGCCCGGCTGCATTTAGATGGCTCGGAGGACAATTTCCTGATAAGGAATGTAGGGCAATTAACATCAGCAGCCTGGAGGATAGGGATTAAGAAAGAAAGAAATGAAGCAAGGAAGAACAATAGGGAACATGAACTATTTATCCCACCTGACTTTTTGCACATGCTTTGTACAAATATCCCAAATAACAAAATATGTCTTGCCTATAGTCATTTTTTTTAATTCAACCTAGTGGAAATTCAAAAACTCTAAAGTATGCCAGTGGTGCCCACATACAGTCCCATTTGAAAAGCATTACTGTCGGACCACTGAGATCCATGAGGACCAGTACCAAAAGTGAATGTGCGCGTGTTTAATAGTTTCAGTATCCAGTGTGTCAGAGTTTCTCTGTCCATCTTGAAGTCATCAAGGTTGGAGAACAGTTTGGCCTTTCACTCTCTCCGCCCTGCTGAGTTCTGCCTGTTTTCCCAACCACTGATGTTTCCTTCACCCAAGGGTGGGTCTGTCCGTGGCCTCCAACAGAAACACCAGCATGACCTTCCTGCCAGCCTTCCAACACACACACACACACACACACACACACACACACACACACACACACACACACACACACACACACATGCACGCACGCACACGCACACACACAAACACAAACACACAATACCACCAATGTACCCAAAACAGGAGAAAGGTTAACAGGAACATAACATACAAGTCAAACCACAAACGAGAAACATAAATAATATGATAGAAAGAAAACATAATTAAAGTTAATACACTTAGAACATAGAGGGAAGGTTGATGAGAATGAGATACTGATCTGTAATTATCTGGAAGAAAACCCGGGTGAGAGAGAACACCTGCAGTCTGCCAAGTAAAAGAGAGAGAGAGAGAGAGAGAGAGAGGAAGTAAGACTGAGAAGAAGAGAGGGGGGGGGGAGATAACAGCAGAGCAAAGTGGAGAGAGAGAAAGAGGAGGAGCAACAACAGAGTAAAGAGAAATACAGAGAGGCAGAAAGCTCCACACACATCAGTTATTAGCTGTAAGAAGACAAGAGCGAGAGAGGACATACTGTAACAGGATAAAAAGACAGAAAAAAATAGAAAGAGAGGGGAAAAGAAAAGAAAAGAAAAGAAGAAACTAAAGACCAAGACATAAAGAAGAAAGTGAAAAGCTGAGGAAGTTGTTGCTCAGCTGGGAATCCATTCAGCACACTGTAGAGACTTGTCCAAGTGAACAGACAAAACCAGTGTGACTGGGAGTCTACTGGGAGGTCGGACTGGTTTCTACCCACAGCGAGCACACTGCCAAGCACCATGGCCGACAACGTGAACGAGGAGTCGGATTATAACCCGGGAAAAGATGAGCTGGACTGGGGCTACGAGGAAGGTAGGCTGATACAGTAGGCATCAGTATGTGCAGGGATGCTGGGAAAAATAAGATGTTAGCTGGTATAAAAAGTTGAGGGTCCAGATGGGTTTGAAAGGGGTCTCAACCCAAAGCCTCACACACTTTGTGTAGTCTTTACTCATGTGTCGGCCTGTTAATTCTCTAAGAGGAGTTTTGCAGTGGTGTCATATATTGTAGATCCTGGTTTGTGTTAGTACACTGTAAAAAAAGGTCTGTGAAAACGATGTAAAAACTAGTGCAAGCAAATAATTGTTTATTTTGCTCCCCTCTCTTACAGGTTGCTCTAAAGTATCTAACGTTTTATTAATGAACGCTTTTAAATGTGCTGTTTTAAACAGTTATGGGGGTGTTCCTCTTCTGTAGAATAGATGCACTTCACATCAAAGCAACAACATTAGTTTGTTTTATAATGAATATCAATATATTGAGTACATCAACTCCATTATATGGAGAGCATTGAGTGCAAAACATCAGACAGAACGATACTATATCCACAAAGGTGTTGCTAAAATCAAGACAAGCAAGACTCGTAAGGATAATAAAACCACAAAATGATGCATTATGATTGGACAGTTTTGCTGTCATCAATCTCTTGAAACCACTTGATCTGTGATGGAATTAAATTGATATTCCAGAAATTTACAGTTACACCACTATAAAGGTGGGCATCTCAAAACAACTAAAAAAAGAATGGCTGGAAATAGATGTACAGTAGCAGAGGCCTAGATTTCCTTGGATCCCACAATTCATATAATGGAGGTCAATCGTGTTGAGTAAGTTGTGAAGTGGGAGGGGCTGCTGGTTCAGGCTGTATTTTAAAGGGGGCATATCATGAAAAACTCCCTTTTCGGTATCTGGAGTGGCTACCAACACACAAACTGCGAGATAAAACAACCAGTTCGTTTTTTGTGGGCTGTCAAGATCAGAAAACATTCAGATTTGGCTCCCCTTCCTATGTCAGATGTGGGCTCATTTGAATGCAATTGTATTGTGAATGCAATTGTTTCTTCAGCTTTCTTTCAAACACTAATATTAATTTCTTGTTGGATTGTCAGATTTTCACTGACACATATAGCATAAGACTATTAAACTCACTGTCATGGTTACAGTTATGATGAAATATGATGAAATATGATGAAGTTCATTTAGTTTGTGTTGGTTCACTCTGTCTTCTTTCTATTGCTGCCTTTACTGAGCATCGAGGGATGCGCTGTGATATTGAACTGTGATAATTCTTACTGTGAGTATACTGAATGATATGGGCATGGGAATGATAACACCTATAGGCATGAATTAGACACTTAATGTATGGCTTGCAAATACCACCAGTGTCCTGTGGAAACCTTTTGTCCTAAAAGTAATGTTTTCATAAATAGAGAAAAAAAAAGGTAATGGGATGTTCCATTGAAACAGATATACAGGTATATTTACGTAACGTATAAAATGATTTTAAATGGTTATTCTTTACATTCTATCGTGCAGAGTACCATTTAATGCATGGGAGATTAAAGACTTTCTGCAGGACACTTAATATTATAAGTTTATACGGTCTTCATATGCACATTAACCCTCAGGGTGAAGGTATAGCATGCCGGGGATGTGGACTAAAAGAGGCATCACACCCATTGTCCCACGTAGCATTCAGCTGCTTAATAAGCTCTGAACGCCTATTGATTTGCCGATTGATTGCCGATGGATTTTTTTAATGAATTTCCTTATGACGTTCATGTTTTTATTTAAATGTTTTCATGTTATACTATGTGCTGCTGTGTATGTATGTTCTTTGTGCAAAGCGAATTCCCCTAGGGCCAATAAAGTTTTCATTTATTCATTCATTAGAATGGACTCCAGTAGAAGAACTGACTTTGTAAGGGATTACAATGTGAGGTCATTAGTTGAACATAAAAGAACATAGGCATTAACTGGCATGCAAAGAGTAATTTATGATTCATCCAAAAGACTACAGACTACACAATAATAGGATATGAACTATCAAATACAACTAACGCACAGTGAGAGGACACAGCTCCTCCAAGGCTGGAAGAAACAATCCTCTAAATTATTCATTTTGATAACAGCCATACGTATTTAATAGCGATATTCATCATGTGCCAATAATGATATCTGTGATTTTGGCAATCTCCTGCCATTATGGATACATAATAATAAAGCAAAGGCCTAAAAAAACATGAGATCCAATGAGTTTTTGATAACACACCTATGGCAAAGACTTGGACAGTAGATGCATGAATCCATGAAGAACCAGAAACTGGTGGAACAGACGCTAAACTGGAAGTGGTTGGACTATGTTTCCACAACTTGCCATCTAGTGCCATCTCATTCATTTCACACACACACAAACTAAATCTTGCACAGCCCTTTCATGTGTACTGTAGCCGCAGTGAAACCCTCACTGCCTTTAGTACGTTGTTGTCAAGGCTTTAGTTGCTGAGGACAGAGGGAATGTGACGGGTCCCCTCGGCCCTCTCTGCCATGGAGAGAACAGTCAGCCTGTCTGCAGTCTGCAGTGTGTGTCTCTGCTGCAGTTGCTGTAGAAAGGCGCACCGTGAGGAGTTGAGTTCATTTTCTTGGAGGGTCACGGGGTGTACTGGGCTTTTCTTGAACACGATACTCACTAAATGCGTTTGCTTCCTCCTTTCAAAAACACATTAAGCCCCACACATCTCACAATGTTCTCATTGTGCCGCCAGAGTGATTGTGGTCAGCAAGAAGCTGAAGTGAATCTAGACCAGTGTGTACCTTTTGGTGTCACTTAGTATCACTTTCTCTACTCGGTTTCTTCACTCTCTACCAGCACAAGAACATTTAACAGAATTACACTCTTAAACTAAGAGTTAAGAGTTGTCATGCCCTGTCGGTGTTGGTCACAAATGATGTTGATATTACAAACGATATTACGGTACAATCTTAATTTCTCTTACAAATATTTATGGTCATACAATAATTCTCCAAGTCTTATAGTGCGTTCCATTTGTACTCGGAAGTCGGATTTTTCTGAAAACGTCTGAAACGCGCCCCGTGACTTCGGAATTCCGAGCTCGGAGCTCGGACAGCCTCGCAGTACCCCGAGCTGAATCCAGCATTGGTACCCCGTACATCAATAGTAGTGAAAGCTGTAGTAACATGCAGTTATTAGCACTTCTTACATATTTGAGTGTCACTAAATCAGAACACAGGCCTGTCTGTCGACATATTGTTATGCTGTCTGTATGCACAAAAAACAGCGTAATGCGTTATCAACTGGTATTGCTAACAATGGCTAACCTGGCTAGAGCTAAAACCCACAATGAAAAATCCGACTTGTAAATGAAACGCATTCAACTCGGGTGTGACGTCATTCCCAGGTACGAGTTCCGAGTTCCGAGGTAAATGGATCGCGCTATTAAGTCCCAGTGGGGCTGACCCTCTTTCTTCAACCACAACCTGCTTACATTTATTTCCCTTCCCCCTTTCTCCCTCTGTCTCTCTACCCTGCATACAGCATTCAGAGAATCCAGTTACATTCCACTTTCCAGAGCTTTCGATCACATCTCCTGGTCTTTATTATGTCAAAATACTTTCTTTAATTGCTTTCACGTTTACTTCACACAAAACTTAAAGCTACATTGTGTAAGGATTTCTCCCATCTAGCGCTGAAATTGTATATGACAACCAACTGAATATTACTTTCTAGCCCCTCCCATTCCGATCGCGTTTTAAGTCCTACAGTAGCCGAACCCGAAATTAACTCTTAGTATCTCCATTGTTTATACGCAACTGTTCTAGCCACTCCAATATTAACTTTGGTCTTGTTGCTTTGCCTGTCACGTTGTCGTTTTAATTCTCTTCTTCGCTTCCCTGGCGAGTAAAAAGGGGCGAAAGGTGGAGGTATGTCCCTCTTTGGCTAGTGTATTTTAAAGATGGAGGCGCTACATGGCTGCCGTCATTCGAGCGACTCGCTCATATGTATTCTGAATGATTCTAAATAGCAGATTCTCCGCTTACGAGAATACTTTGATTAGTTGGTGGAATTAATTACACATGAATGTGCACGTATTTGTGAAAGAACAAAGTTTTTTTTTGCTAAGAATCAACTCAAAAAATTACACAATGTAGCTTTAAATGCCCAGCAAACCAGAAGTTTTGGGCCTAATTAAAATTTGACTTGCACAATTATTGATTCAACCAATGTCCAGATTATGTAACCCCACAGACAATGATGTAGTTTAGATTTTAAAAAGTAAATAGAGGAGGAACTTCAGCAGCAATACACAGCTTATTTAAACAAAGAAACCTGTCTTGCATAAACTCAACACTTACAATCTTATATTTAGTAAACTAATCTTAAAGGAGTACTGTGGCTTTTAGAAAATTCGCTGTTTTACTGACTTATACCAGACAAATGATATCAATTTAATGCTATAATGCTGTTTTATGCAGCAGTATAGCTCTGTAATATATTTAGACCAGCTTAACAGAGACAATTGAGGATGGTCAAAATAGCCAGCTAGCTTTGTTAGTAAAGCTGTTTCACAAAATTTAGACAATGTATGTGTGTATTTAAACATGTATGCAGAAATAAAACGTGAGACGTTGCTGTTTAACGAGCAGTTAAACAAGCAAGAGCTGGGCCTTGTGTGACCACATGAAGCATCTCAGAAGCTCTGTCTGTTGGGTGGCCTCTAGCTCACCCAGTCGAGCATGCGCCCCCATGTAGTCTGAGTCCTTTGCCACGGCCCAGGGTTTGAATCCAACCTGTGGCCCTTTGCTGGGCAGTCATCCCCTCTTTTTCTCTCCCCCATTTCCTGTCTATCCACTGTCTCTATCAAATAAAAGGGAAAAAAAGAAAGTACTGAAGAGTACTGAAGTTCTGTATGTATGTCAGCGGCTTGTCATACTTTCCTGAACCAGTGACTGACACAACATGACACAACTAATAAAGTCAGTTTTAGAACCGCTAGATATTTGGTCAAGAGCTGACCTGTATGGTACATGTAATGTATTTGTGTGTGTGTGCCTGTTTTCACTCAGGTGTAGAATGGGGACTCCTTTTCCCAGCAGCCAACGGCGAGTACCAGTCTCCCATTAACTTAAACTCCAGGGAGGCTCAGTATGACCCGTCCCTCCTGGATGTCGGCTTATCACCAAACTACGTGGTGTGTCGAGACTGTGAGGTCATCAACGACGGACACACCGTCCGCATCATTCTCAAGTCCAAGTCAGGTAACTTCCAGGGGACGTGACACCATGTCACTACTCACTACTCATTGTTTAAGAAGAGACATCAATATGGGTTAGGGGTGAGTGACACATTCATGCATTTTTATGTAGCGCGTGAAAACAAAGACGCCCACTGGCCACCTTTTCTTAATTTTACTTTGTCTTCTACTTCCTGTGTGTGCTTTCCCACAATGCCCTGGGTTTCTTGTGCCGTTGTCAGTGGTTACCGGGGGTCCGTTGCCCAGTGATCATGAGTATGAGCTTCATGAGGTTCGATTCCACTGGGGCAAAGAGAACCAGAGAGGATCAGAGCACACTGTCAACTTCAAGGCTTTCCCTATGGAGGTAGTGCACACACGCAAGCATGCAAGCATGCACACGCGTGCACACACACACACACACACACACACACACACACACACACACACACACACACACACACACACAGAAATAAGGCCATGCCCACTTTCAAAGCAGGCCAGTAACCCATAAAAGACTAAAGAGACACAGTGTTCATATGTTTAAACTTCTGGCATTGCCATATATCCTTCAGATAGCATCGTAGCTTGTTGAGTCCTTGAACACAAAACCTGTTTAATCTTCTCTTACAAATAACACTTTTGGCATGGGCAAAGCAGGGGAAGCTGGAAAGTATGAAGTGACGGACTAAGTGTAGGTTTTAGTCTTTTTTTATTGTATTCGTTGTCCAAACTATAAAATATCACCAGCCTTATATCCATTAAAAGTGGGCTAAATATTTGATTCAACCGTGAATGTTTTTATAGGGCAAGGTTACATATTTCCAAAGTATTTCAGTAAGGCAGCTCTTGCTCTTCTTACAAACCACAAAATCAATGCTCATTGGGAACTCTGAGCTAAAACTACTGATAAGGAGGCTGACAGCTCAGAGATCACTGAAATTGTATGTATTAATTGTCCACTGTTTCTACATGACAGTAAGATAAGTACCATGGCAGCTTTCAGTCTTATCAAGTACAGATCTGTGATCTGGTCTGACCCGGTCTGGCTCTCTCATTTACGTGTTTCAGGGTAGAGCTGGGCGATATGGAGAAAATCAAATATCAATATTGTGGCGTTGATTACTGGTGCTATTACAAAAATATTGACACAGTGAGAGTTTTGATGAATATTCATGTGGATACAATGATTAAGTGGGTAAAGGAAAATAATAAAACAGCTAGAACAGTCTGGTAAGTTCAAAAAAATGACATCACTTTTCTGTAATGCTGCCTCTAAAACCAGGAAAAGACAACACTTGTGTCATATTACGATATCCAAAATGTAAGACAATATCTACCCTCATTTGATGTCGATATATCAATATATTGCCCAGCCCTAGTTCAGGGTAGACGTTTTGCACTCCTTTCTCCACGTTCACATGAACTTGACATTAGAGCCCATATAGAAAGCCCTCAGTCACCCCCAGCTGATGGCTTCTCAATCGCTTACCAACTACTGTTCCCTACACCTGTTTGCAACAATGGCCTCTCAAATACAGGTTGTGTTCTGTTGTCTCTCTGTCTGTAGCTCCATCTGATTCACTGGAACAGCACTCTGTTTAACACTTTGGAGGACGCTCTTGGGATGAAGAATGGAGTCCTCATCATAGCTCTTTTTGTGCAGGTAAACATCCCCATCATAGTAGACAGTTTACACTTTGTAATAGAGATCAAAAGTATTGCAATATTCACATTTAAAAAATATACACAAGAACTGTCTTTTTAGACAAATATCATCAGCTTAATTTCACTCAGTTTTTCTAGTTTGTGTTGCCTTGGAACCTGAATAAGCATATATTGGGTCCTATATTTTTTTTTCTTCCGATACTGGAACAGGTAACAGTTACCAATACACAGTAAATGTATGTAATGATGTATACCTGTCTTACCAAAGAAAAAGTAATGTTGTTATTGAATATCGAATTTGTGTAAACGTAATAGTGCAGCAAAGTCTATAGGGCCTCTTTACAGTCGCCGCACCCGACCTGTCGCACGCCAATGTGACGTCAAAATGACGTAGATCTGGCTGGCGCGCCAGGATTTTAAGTGTGCGACCAGAGGTCGTCCACCACACCACGCACGACAAAGCAGAAACAGGAAGCATGGACGAGTTCGAGGGCAACCGGATGCCAGGACTCTCAGAGTGACTGCAAGTCTGTCTGGTAAACTTACTGGGTTAGGATGAGTTCTTTTATGGTGAATGAAAGGCGTGATCCGACGAAGTGGGTCATCGAATCGTTGTGCAGACATTCTGAAGTATTAAAAGTGCTTCTCTTCTTCTCTTCGCCATTGTTTACCTTTTTCTTATTCTTCTAGTCCGTAGAATTAGCAAAGTCAGTAGCCTTTCCTCATTAGCGCCACCTCTGTTCAGGAGAAGACTGCAACTAGTTTCGCGACCATCACGCGTGAGAATAAATATTTACGGCGCTCCCATGATGTCACACTGGCATGAAGGATTACCTAATAAACCGCAACTGAGTGTAATGTTTTGGAGCAGAACTATGTGCTTGACGGCATCGTTTTGTAAAAAGTCCCTGCATTTATTTTACCCTCCATGGCGCTCAAAATGTTGACTTTTTCAGTGCCCTTTAAGGGTTTTTCCTTCCTAGAATTGTTAAGTGTTGTTTTTTTTTCTAAATGGGTGAACTTCTGATTCATTCCAGATTAGCTTGAACCATCCTGTGTACTAATAAGTCCTAAGTAGGCCTATGACCTCAAGTTGAAAAACACTTTCTGCTGCATTCCTATGAAATCCCCCAAATCCTCTGCTGCATTAAAATGGTCCTTAGTTTCCCTGCTAGGAAAAATGTTTAATGAAACCAATCAAACCTCGGGGAATAACATCACTTTGGGAGAGATTTGAGTCACACCAGCCCAGTGAAAAGACATTATCAACCCAGATAGCCCTGACACCACACTCTTAACACAATAAACCTCACACATCCTGTTTTTGACAGCTCCTTTAGTTTCTGCTTCCTGTTTACTTCCTGTATGGATACAGCAGATATAAACTAATACATTCTTAACACTTTGCCAACGTCTTAACACTTTGCCAATGTCTTTAAGGCTGACACTAATAACACTGTTTAGATATATTGAGTACTGTGGCCACCAACTGACCGCCCACTGAAACCTGAAATGTCTTGTGTTTTTATCAGATTGGTAAGGAGCATCTGGGTCTGAAGGCCATCACTGAAGTTCTACAGGACCTGCAGTACAAGGTGAGAATAAGTCTGAAAAGATCCGACAGATGACAATTTATCAATGGAAGATGTTAGATAATAATAGAGTGTAATCACACTGTTAAATGACATGATATACTAATACAATAATTGGTGTTGTGTTGCTGTATTACCATCAGGGGAAGAGCAAGATAATCCCCTGCTTCAACCCCAACACTCTGTTACCTGGTGAGCAGAAAACCTTTTGATTTTGACTGAATATACGAAGCTGTTAACGTTTGAGTTTTAGTGTTTGGAGCCCAAAATGCAGAGACGAAGGCAGAGATGGTTTTATTGAGAAAAAATAGAATAGATCTTTATTGACATTGTTTTTTTTTTAAAGGAACACGCCGATTTATTGGGACTTTAGCTTATTCACCGTATCCCCCAGAGATAGATAAGTCCATCCATACCCTTCTCATCTCCGTGCGTGTCGTAACTCTGTCTGGCACACCCACCGCTAGCCTAGCTTAGCACATCTAGCCTACTGCTCCCAATAAGTGACAAAATAACGCCAACATTTTCCTATTTACATGTTGTGATTTGTATAGTCACAGTGTGTACAAATAACAAGGTCACATGAGACACAGCCATCTTCTAACCGTATATAAACTGGGAACTATATTCTCAGAAGGTGAAGCACTGCTACTTGGGCGGAGTGATTAGCGCAACACCTGAAAAGCACCGTTGTTACTCTCTGCTCCTCACCACGGGGCTTCTCAGGTGCTGCAAGGAAATCACTCCGCCCAAGTAGCAGAAGTAACAGTGCTTCGCCTTCTGAGAATATAGTTCCCAGTTTGTATACGTAGTTGACTCAAGATGGCAGCCTGCTGGGTCACTATAATCTTCTCATCACCAGTTTATTCTTAACCCCGATCTCTAGTAGTTTAGTAGTATCAAACAATGTTGGTGGGAAAAGTAGATAGGTTTAGGGTTTGATAGCATTTTAGTGAATCTGAATGCAGATCTGAATCTGCTTTTCGAATCTGAACTCTTTCAAATTGCTTATTGAATCTTTTTAGGTAGGTTTGTTTGGTGGGGAATTAAGACAACTTTAAGTTAGAAAATATGTACTGTTTTCATTTCACTCTGTTTCATACCTAAACCCGGGACATTACTGTGCTGAAAGGGTGTAGAGCTTCACCAAATATTTTGCCACAGCTCTGTGACATTCATTAACACTGTCCTGACTTATTTGTCCTGCTGCAAGGGAAAACAGTGTTTGCTCCTAACTGGGGATGGGCTGCAGCTGCAGAAGCTGTACAAGTTCTACTTTATCATTCAGAAAATATCAACAGAATAAATTGCTGATTTTTCTGCACTTGACATTTCCTAAAGGCAAATCACTGCTGTATGCAGCTGCTTCAGGTCACAGAATCTGACATGTCACAGAGTGTGGTGTAACACAGCCGGTAGGCTGAGCCAGAGGACCTGACCTCAAGTTATCAAAAAGACCACAAGTTACAGATTTATACGGTGGCCCTGAGAGGCCACAGCACGCAACAATAAGACAACACATGCAAATAAACCACAGCATGCAACAATAAGACAACACATGCAAATAGCCCACACCACAACGGAAGTGTTTCCAGGGGACACTTTTAAGTGATGCACACGTGCCTCAACCATTGGCGTTTCCGGTACATAGACAGACCAACAACCAACAACAGCACAATTTTAACAATTTTCGCCATTTTATTCATCACTAAATTCACTTCTGAGTACATTTTAGGCGAGAAATGAACTCTTTAGATTTCGAATATAGGCAGTCTTGCGAAAAGTAGTCAAAAATTGTTTGCATTTCAGGACGTTAGGAAATGGACAACGGCTTAACTCGATAATAAAGCCGTAAAATAGGCTCAACTCAGGACAGCGCCACTTCTCACAAATACAGATAGGATTGGAGATGAAAAGTTCAACTGACACGTAACCGCAATCAGCTTCGTGGGAAATTAAGAATCAATGCCACCAACAAAACCAATCACACTATAACAGACGCTCCACTCAGCACCAACTGCAATGTTTAATTTTAAATGAATGTAGCCTACTGGAAGTCAATTTTTGACTACTTTTTGCAAGACTGCCTATATTCAAAATCTAAAGAGTTCATTTCTTGCCTAAAACGTATTCAGAAGTGAATTTAGTGATGAATAAAATGGCGAAAATTGTTGTTCTGTTGTTGGTCTGTCTATGTACCGGAAACGCCAATGGTTGAGGCACGTGTGCATCACTTAAAAGTGTCCCCTGGAAACACTTCCGTTGTGGTGTGGTTTATTTGCATGTGTTGTCTTATTAGTGCGTGCTGTGGTTTATTTGCATGTGTTGTCTTATTAGTGCGTGCTGTGTACTCTCAGGGCCACCGTAGATTTAAGCAGGGACTTGTCGTTCACCCCTTTTTCGTGACAACCTTCCCGCAAATAGGCCTATTTCATTTGGCAGTTGTTTGGTTGGCTTTGGTGAAGTGCATCAACACTTTTGGAACGCTTAAGGCAGTCTGTCATATTCAGTCAGTCTTATTAACAACTGTGTCGCTGAGTTAGCGACTGTGTGTATACATTACCACCTTTTTTCTTTTTTTTTTACTTTGCAGATGCCTGTAATGTCAGTAAGAGGCAAAAGAGATCGTCCAAGAGAGATTTTGAATGAAAGATTTCATAAGGGATTTATTGACAGAGTTGAACAAATCCGGGTATTTTCTTAAATTGGAACCGGATTTAAAATACAAGCAGTTAATGAGCCTATCCCTGGTCAGGGATGCACAGGCATTTTAGTGGCTATAGATAATTGGTACCCAAACGGCCCAAATCCCCATAGATACTACAACAAAATTATGCATTTCTGGACCTTTGATAATTTCTGTACATTGTGCTGCCTGCTTATTATAACTGAGCGGAGCACCTACTCTACCCACTTTTTAATTCCCCATTTCATCAGCCCTAACTGTAAAATAATTGTTATTTATAATGTACACTCAGAGAATATAATCTGCTTTCACTGACACCATTTTTTAGGCATTTTAATGCATTTTGTCATACATATATTTATGTTTAATCTGCCCTCAGATCCTTTACTGAGAGACTACTGGGTGTATGAAGGATCTCTGACCACCCCGCCTTGTAGTGAAAGTGTGACCTGGATTCTCTACCGCTACCCTCTCACCATCTCACAGTCACAGGTAAAACATACATACATATAACACCTGCAGCCTTTTAAAGGGCAACTCGCACACATTTTATACATTGAGTCTGTTTGCAGGTGTGTGGTAGTAGTACTACTGCATATAAAGTATGAACAAGTTGTATAAAAGCCTTTGGTGACTCCAAAGGGAGCTGTGTGATGTTTAATAAATGTATTGAGTCAGCGTGAGTTGGGACTGAAGACACTGGGTGGGTGGAGTTAGAAAGCTTCCCAGACCTCTGTAGCCTGCTCCTCATCTGGTTTAACAACGTATGTTTGTGCAATTATGAGATGTGTCCAGAGAGGATGAAAGAGATGTTATATGATGATAGTATGTGGACATACCTGTCTTAAAAATGTGTTCAACCTAAATGTAAGGAATGCCCGATGACTGCACTGGTGGAGCTGTGTGTGTGTCTGTCTTTGTCTTATGTGTGTGTGTATATTTTGTTATTTTATACGAGTTGTGTCATGAAATGATAGTGTACGTTTAGTTTTTGTCTTACAACTTTTATTTTTTCTGATGTTGTTATGTGTATTTATTATTGCATTGCCACATTTTCAAGTGAGTTGTAAGGACCTCAGGAAGACTAGCACCTGCAATGCAGGAGCTAATTTGTATCCTAAATAAACAAACAAACAAACAAATCAATTAAATTACTTTGCATATGCATGCAGTCATCTGACAAATTAAACAGTAAAATATTTTGCTGTCAACACCTGTATTGTCCTGGTTTCATCTCTGTTCTATGTTTTTGCTTCCCATCCAAGCTGTACCTATAATCAATGGCCCTTTTTTGGCTTTCATACAACACAGGGCCACTAACCTGAAGATCTCTGGCATTCAACACAGTACAGGATGCCTTTGTAATCACTGCAAATCAATGAGCCTGTCACATTGCCTTTAATTCAGCCTTTGTCTGACTCATGGCTCTCTTCAAGCAGGTTGTTGGAAAGGATGATGATGGTTAATCCTTTGACATTTATTTTAGTCTTTCATCCTTGCTGCCCTCTGGCATGCTGACCCTTTGAAAATGCTAACAGGAAGAATGACTTCTGGGTGTCCTCCTGCCTCAGGCAATGTCCGTCCACTAATACGGATGCTTTTGTAACATTCCACATTATTTTGTACAGGGACAATGCACAATAATTACCATTGTTGTAAATGTCAGCCAAGAGGATCATTTTTGACGATTGTCCCTTGGCCAGATGTTTGATTAAGCCTGCAAACCCTCAGCACCTGACATCCCCCCCCCCCTCCCTTAACCTGAGGAATTTGGTGGTTTAGTGAGTTTTACTGTGAGCTACAACGTTTTTTTTAAGCCTATATTTCTTTATGTTTAGTCAAATTGGCACCATTAAAAATATGCAGAATTAGCTTGCAATATTTAATATTCCCATGGATGTACAGACAACTGTCACTGGATTACTTTGATACTGAAGAAAACTTAAAAACACGATGAATCTCAGGCAGGTTCTGGAGCTTTAAGGAGCATCCTTTTTCCTATGGATTTATTTTCTAAGTGGAATATCTGGATATTCAAGATGGCCATCCGAGATAATAATTGGAAAGTGTAAGTCAGACTTGATCAGTGGTTTAGTCTACGTGATACGCAGGTATATGCAGTATACTCACTAAGAAAGCTCCAGGATTTCCATATACACTTAAAAATGCGCAATGACACACAACAACATACTTTCCATTATATTTCTTAACATATTTTAAATTGTCATCTGTGTTTTTTTCTTTTCTTTGCTGCATAAAAGTGTATCAAAATTCAGAAAATGAAGTCTTTGATGCTGAAAATTTCCCCGGGGAAGGGCACCCAGACCCCACCCCCCAAACATATACATATACAGTACATTATACCCACTACAATACATACATACTACACTACTGGACTTAATCTTAAAGGAATACGCCACCGTTTGTTGAAATAGGGCTTATCACGGTCTACCCTGGCTGTAGATAGGTGGGCCAACTCATTTTTTGTGCATGCATTGTTTTAGTCCGGTGCAACACCAGCAGCGCCGCCGCTAGTTAGCTTAGCATAGTGAATGGAATCCTATGTTGCCGGTTAGCATGTTGTGAGAAAAAGTGAGCCAACAAAAGACAAAAAAAACAACCTAATTACTTGCAGAGACAAAAAATGCATTGGCCCACCTATCTACAGCCAGGATAGACCGTGATAAGCCCTATTTCAACAAACGGTGGCGTATTCCTTTAAAATATATGTATCATGTTCATTCTGGGAAATGTAGAAAATTAGTAAAAAAGGTGGATTTTGGGAAAGTGACTAACAAAAAAAAACTACAATTGAACATTGAACATCACAGACAGACTATATTTTACACTTACCTTATTTGACTTCTTTGTGAGTACTGTAGGAGCCTAGTCTCTGTATCAAGTTTAAGCCATGGTCCCACAGCTGAATGAATATGAACAACAGCAGAAGTGTTCTAAAACTGCAGGTCCTGTTTACCTAGACTACACACCTCCAACATCCAACTATTATTGACAGCTGCAAGTGTGTGTGTGTGTGTGTGTGTGTGTGTGTGTGTGTGTGTACACTGTGCATATGTGCATACAGGCATTCAAGTGTTTCTATGCCTACATGTTTTCTTTTGGCCGATATAACCAGCCACTATACAGTGCATGCTTGTAAAAGTGAAAGTGTCTGCAGTGGTTTACACATTAACAGGGCGTCAGATTGTGGATCGTTTCTGTCACAGTTCTGATCTCAACATTTTGGTCTGAGCAAGAAAACAACAAGAGAAGTTGTTTCTTACAGAGCTGGATATGCCATGCTTTTTTGTAGACAAATGCTGCTCTTGTAAGGAACTGAAAGATACTCTTACAACACAGTTGTATTGACTGAGTTTCCACAGCTATGAAAAGTGTCATCTGTCTTCAGATTATCATATTTCATTCCCACACAGTAATTATATCATTATAGTCTTTCTCTGACTTCAAATGGGTCCCCAGTCTTCTGTTTTTATAACCCAAGCTGGCTCCTTTTGCTCGGCACTAAAAGCTTATAACCTGAACGTCTAACAGCCCGAAAAAAAACGAGTGTAGAGCAAATATTTGAAGTCACATGAAGTACTTAAATGATCTTGTGTATCTAGAGAAAGCCAAAGGGCAAACGCTGTGTGTTTAAGCAACCATGTTGTCTTGTTCTAGTGTATCGACCGGACTGTATAAAAATCACTGTACAAGTTTCAGACACTTTCTCACTTTTCTCACTGCCAAAGATAAAATTCACAAGGTGCACTGGATGTTTGAAGTTTTTGGGGATCCTTTTGTATATGTATATGTCATCATCCACTTCAGTCCATGGATGTAAGTGTTGGCCTGTTACGTGTGGAGCCTTGAGATATGGAGCTGTGACCTAGTTCAGCCTCTAAAACTAGATCCTTTCTCTTCTGCAGATTGAGGAGTTTCGGAGGCTGCGGTCCCATGTCAAAGGGGCGGAGCTACAGGAAGGGAATGATGGGATGTTGGGCGACAACTTCCGTCCCACCCAGCCGCTCAGTGACCGGACGGTTCGTGCCGCCTTTCAGTGACTCTCGCTTTCCACTGCAAACTCAGAAAAACTATGGGACCTACAGATACAAGTGCAGAAGGTAACAGTGTTGCAATAAGTCCAGCTCTGTCCTGTTTTAACCTGCGATACATTAGCAGGGCTGCAGACCACTTTAACGAAAAAGTATTCTCATGAGCTTAAGGTCAAAACTATTGCTGCCACATATCCACCCTGCTCTGCATCACTAAAGCGTCGAACTACATAACATTATACAGTAAACTCGTTAACCCTTTTTAATGTGTCAACCAAATATGTGTGTATGTGATCATGGATATTATATATATAAAGTAGCAGTAATACATTTTTTGTTGTTAGCAAACACTTGCCTATTTAGACATCCAGCAGACATAGAGCAGCATTCCTTTGGAGTCATTCTGTTTCCACCAGATGAATGTAAGTGCAATATTTGCTCTGGTTTTGGTCTCTACCATCTCCGGAGAAAATATCCAGCTCTTTAGCAGCTAAATGCTCCACAACGTTCACCAGCTAGTCGCTAACATGGGTTGGATGCATAGACTGTATAAGTAAAGCCAATACATCTGGATCATAAATCCTGCACCCTCCATGTTAGCAGATTGGTAGTCTATATCCACAATGTTCCACTTCCGGGATTGCTCCGGTGCTGCCAGAAATTCCGCCGGATCACGCTCTTTTCGGCCGGATGTCCGTTACCTTCTGCTTTCTTTGTGTTGTAATTTCAAAATCCGATGGATTTATGAGGACTGTGGTTAACTGCTCCTCAGATCTCTGCAGGGTAAATCCAGACAGCTAGCTAGACTATCTGTCCAATCTGAGTTTTCTGTTGCACGACTAAAACAACCTTTGAATGTAAATGGACTGTTTTTAACATAGTACAGGAACCATTCACCATTCACACACATGCATACACTGCCGTACAAGGTGCCACCTGCTCATCAGGTAAACATTCACACACATTTATACTCCGATGGCGCAGCATCGGGGGCAACTCGGGGTTCAGTGTTTTGCCCAAGGACACATCGGCATGGAACTGCAGGGCCAGGGATCGAACCACCAACTTCCGATTGGCAGGCGACCTCTCTACCACTTAGCCTCCCCATAGTACACATGTTCCACCAAAACAAGTTCCTTCCCGAGACTATTTTGCAGTGGCACCGTGGTTCCGTCCGGCACTTAGTGCCGCCCACGATTGTGATTGGTTTAAAGAAATGCCAATAAACCAGAGCACATTTTCTCCCATCTCGGAATGCCGTGTGGCCTTCCTCCACAGCACTATGTATTGTAAATGTATAAAAAAACTGACCAGCATTTGCTGAACTTATCACCAAACACTGTTCTCTGTGTTTTTAGTTAGTTCAGCACATTTCCTCACAAGTATTTTTTAAAATGGAAGTAGGCATGCTGTCCCTGAGGTATTTGGGTCCTCTGAAACCACAGTGTAGTGGGTTATCCCCTCTGGAAGACTAACCCAGTTCAGTTACTAATCTGGGACTAGCCCATATACAGTATGTAGTGTATAGAGGGATCCCAGATTTAGCTCAGCAGCACTGCGGCAGGAAGACAGGGCAGAACATTTGGACCTCAGAGGAGATGTGGAGGGTAAAGAGAGACAATGAAACTTTATGACATTTTTTACATTTTGGGGCCTATATTTTGGGGGATATTAAATCTTTGACGTTATTTGACTTTGAGTTTAGTTTATTTATGAAAGGGGAAAGCGCAAATTAATAAAACACATGATTTCCCATGGGTTAAAAAAGCCAGAATTAGCCAAAAGGCTATTTTTCATCTGGGCCTTCGATGTTAAAAAAAGCTTTTTCAACATGCCAGCATGGTAATATGTAGAAAAACAGATGAGCAAAGGCTTGCAAAGAAATGTTGGTAACCCAACTAGGTTCTTCTTGCTTATTCTTCTCAGTGTGACTCTCCCACATTACTATCAGTTAGCCTTGGTACACAACATAATGTCAGGGACAGGAGGAACACAGATATCTCCCATGCAGTAAATTATCTAATTTGACCCTGGTGTAGCAACTGACTTCAGTAAATCATTTTTCACAGTCCTGGTTTTAGGTCTTCTTTCTCTAAAGGTGTAGTCTATAGAGTTCAACAGTGAGGTTCTGTAGATAATGTCAACCTTGTTTTATTCGCAATGATATGGAGTACTACACTACGCACAAACCTAAGCGATGTCTCTGATTGGTGGAGTTTGCTGTTTACCGCATATAATAGCCTCTATCCTCACTGTATATAAAACTCTTTATATAAGGTTTTCCTGAAATGTCAATGGGTTGAATGGATGTGAAATTCACTTCGGGAATCGGAGCAGTTCAAAAAAGTGGGCGTTTCCTGTTAAGCTCGTTTGCACTTCCAAGACGGATGAAAAAAAGATGTGGCCAAAACTAAAGCAGCAGAAGCAGGAACATCCTGATGGGTCAAGCTCCAAAAATGCTGGATCCCTATTTTATAGTGCAACTCAATAGCACATTTTGTCCAACCTTCCCTGACTGATAAAAGCCCATGCGTTTCAAACTCCATGTCCCGGTTTGCAACACAAACGTCTCTGAGAACTTCCTCGAGAGACAAAGAGGACGTTAAACAACAGTTTTCAGGAGTAGAATCCCTCTGAACTGTGTAAAATATATTTGAGTGCTCCTTTAAACAGATGACCCCTTCACTGAGAAGATTGGTTACCTCATTGCAAACTTTACAATGCCAACAACAGAGGGAAAAACCTGCAAAAGGGTGTTTTCATGCAGTCATGGTATTTTAGAAGTTATGGTCACATAATGACAGTTGTTTAGTGTGCTGGTTTTTATTAGAAATGACTAATTTCCGTTTGACTGAATACAGCTTTTTTTGTAGCAGATCCAACACCAAACTATGAAATCTTAAATAGTGTTTACCCTCTGAAGGACAGACTGAACAGTGCAGACGTTAGTTCTCTTTTAGAGTTCTTCGCGAAGAGCAGGCTGACATTGTTTTCGTAACTCTCTGATCCCACTGATTGCCAGTAAATATCTGAGCTGACTTCCACGTAGTTGGTATCCAAGGAACAGAGAGTTGAGAGTAACAGGAAGCTTTAGATGGAAGAGGGAAAACAGAGTGAGGGATAGACGTGTGTTGAGAGAAGAGAGAAAGAAGGGTACTGTGGTGAAGGGAGGTGAGAATGCCAGAGGGATGAAAGAGGAGGAGACACAGGAGGGCACGGAAAAAAGGAGAGAAAGAACAGCGGACCATTGTTTGTGGTGTAAACGGATACTGAACTGGTCCCACCAGCACAAACCCACCTGAGTTAAGACCTGTGAACGAGAGACAAGGGGGGAGAGAAGGGAGGACATTTTTGAGCCGCTGTTGTAGCTACGATGAAACGATATTACAATTCATCCTGAGGGGAACATAAATGTCAATGGTTGTTGAGATATTTTACTAAAAACCTCATATGTGAATGGTGGTGCTAGAGGAAAAGTACGGCAATCACCAAATTCAGTTGGATGCATCCTCTGTGGACTGATCTAATGTCTGTACAAAATGACAATAGTTTGTGGAACGGCTGACCGACTGACAGCCATCCATTGAGCGCATGGAAGACACGGGAAACACGCTCCCTTAAAGGTGCTCTAAGCGATGCCACCCGCTTTTTAGGCTACAACATTTTTTGTCACATACAGCAAACATCTCCTCACTATCCGCTAGCTGCCTGTCCCCTGAACACACTGTAAAAAAAACGCGGTCTCTGTAGACAGCCCAGGCTCCACAAACGCCAACAAAAACAAACTGCGCCAACCTGCACCACCAAACATAACATTGTTCCAGCGTTCCAGCCAATAACTGACAAGAAGGATTTGGGGGTGGGGGTTGGGGGGGTTAGTCAAGTCAAGCCATAAAAATGGAAATTACAGTGCTCACACCCGCCTAATACAATACAAAAAACAATACAAAATCTATAAAAATTTACGTTTAAAGTACTTTTTTTTTAGTGCGCGGAAGGGAGGGGGAGGGGCGAGCTAGTCTCAGTTTTGTTTGACAATACTTTGAACACCTTTAAGTCGTTTGTCGTTAGCAGCTATTTCTACTTACTGTATATATTTACGTTCATAGTGACGGCGCCCTCGCCCTCGCCCTCTTGTGGCCTCCCGTAATTATTACTTTCCCCATCTTCTTCTGTTGAGTTTAGAGCATCCATACGTGTTGAAAGCTGATCCCGGTATTTTACTGGTAACGTTGTGGGAAAAGAGGCTTAATTAGAGAGCTGAGCCCAGTTCCTCTTATGTGGGTAACTAATTCCACATAAGAAGCCGATTCTTCAGGTCTTTGAAGCTGGTTTAAATCCTTTAGACCTGGATTTGTCTTCAACATACTGTAATATACACAGTTAAAACAACTGTATAATACACCGTTTTTAGGTCTTTATTATACCCGAGCAAAACACTTTTTAATTCCAGGTTTTTTTGAGGGCCGAATATTCATGTTTTGTCAACCGTCCAGTCCTATAAAATAATTCAAATTAGTGGTCTCAATGTATAGGAACCAGGCTAATGTCCTGTAGCGTGAGGCCATACATCATATTTATATAGTTGTCCTGTGAGTCTGAAAAGGTAATGGAATAGGAGGCAGAGGATGTATATCCCACTTCAGTGGTCTATTCATTTGACTGATGACTGGTGTCATATGTCCAGTCATACTGTTCGACTGGAAATATCATCAACTTTTAAAGAGAAGCTTGAACACATTTCTCTTTTTTTTGCAGTTGAACTTTTTTTCTGAAGTAAGTGGAAATAGAAACAAGGGAGCAATACAAGTCCCCCCTTTAATGATGTTTTACTCCGCTGTAAAGCACATCTGGTTTCTCTATTTCTCTCCTTTCCTTTTCTTTTGGTCTGATACATATTTGCCTTTCATTACAGGAGAGAAGGAAGAAGAGGTGTGAAGCGAGGAATGGAAAAAGAGGGAGAGAGAAAAAGTGAATGTGGTGGTAGATCAGCTGCAGACTGAAGGTGGACAAACTATTGATCTCACACCTTCAATGTATGCTTTTGTTCAGTGTGTGTGTGTGTGTGTGTGTGTGTGTGCGCGCGTGTGTGTAGGTGTGTCCTCTTCCGCTTAACCTCTCTCTCCCCCTCTCATTCTTACTGAATATGTATCTGTGTGTGTAACATCCTCCCTATGCCTGTGTGTCTCTAGTATGTTTGTACATGTGTGTGTCCTGATTAGATAAAAGGAGGCTTTACAACCAGTCTCTGCTTCTGTCAAAACAAGAGGAAGCGTAAACCTCAGATGTACCTGCACACACACACACACACACACACACACACACACACACACACACACACACACACACACACACACACATACACACACACACACACACGCACACACACGCACACATGCACACACACACGCAAACACACACAAGTTCACTACACCGTATTTGTATTATTTGTAACTTTTGTTTTGAATCTGAAAATGGAGTCAACACTACAGACAAATCTGAGTTGTAGGAGGAAGTAGACAAACTGCCAATAATGTGCTGGCACCTGACTGGTAAACCACTCATCTAATCATGTAATATAACACCTTTTTTGTACTTTTTAAGCCCTTTTCCCAAGCTATCTGTCCAAGTGATCTGCAAGAACCTGTTATGTGTTGAAAATGTAGTAGCAAATGCCGTTAAAGGTACTGTGTCTGACAAACTGAGCTGAAATATACTGTGAGAACTGATGACTGTTACTGTAAAGCAACAATAAACTACAACACTGACTGAAACACCGAATTGAAATGGGGATTTTTTTTCTTCTACTTTGAACCAAGAGAAACAGAAGCCTGACTCTTATGAACACATTAATGCTGTTATTAAAAGAGTATTGTATTGTCTGTGTATTTAAAGCCTCATATGTCTTATTTCTCCTATTAAAAACAGATCAATGAGTCACACTGTCGCACTGGGTGACATGTTCCTTCATTACCATGAATTTATTTTGTCTCAATCTCACATACATCGTCCTGCTGCTGCAAATACTTAGTAGGGCATACAATCTGTATTAATCTGCAGCTGAAAATAGTCCCCAACAAATGCACTATTTCCTTCTGTTGGAGTAATGTTTGATAAAAACTACCAAAGATAGGGTAGGGAAGTCAGAAAGACTTGAGAGACGGACTAATGGCGCTTTTCCATTACATAGTACCTGCTCGACTCGCCTCGACTCTACTCGCCTTTTTTGGTTTTCCATTACGAAAAAAAGTACCTGGTACCTGCTAACAGATACTTTTTTTAGTACCACCTCAGTCGAGGTTCCAAGCGAGCTGAGGCGAGCCGAAAAGGTGACGTGAAAACCTGCAGACTGCTGACTGGTCGGTAAGAATCGTCACTGATCACTGCATTGCTAGCGAGAGATGGCATTTTTAAATAGTTTAGCCAGCGGTGTTTTTTTGCTGCCGGAGGCTCCACGCAGAGCTTTCTCCGTAGCATACAAGTGGCCTGATGGTTATACTTGTGCGCTGGTGTGTGCATGTGTGATGTGTGTGTGTGGGGAGCTGGTGAGCGAGGGAGAAGTGAGAGAGTGACGGCGATTATCTCCGCAGCGAGTAGTGACTCTAGAGTCATATATATGTGAGAGAAACAAAGTGTCTCCCCTGTTCTTTCTGACCACGGTGGGAAATCTGGAGCAGTCTCTTAACTATCTCTTTGATATCATGTTGTTTACGGAGACGGAGAACCAGGAAATGAGTCGGGAAAAAGCAACGCTACTAAGCCACGCCCACGGCAGTCGCTATGATGACCACCCACGCTGAGGCGGTACTAAAATCTGCAATGGAAAATGGACGCATAGCGCGTCAAGACGAGTAGAGTCGAGTAGAGTCGAGGCGAGTCGAGCAGGTACCATGTAATGGAAAAACGCCATAATACATTGTTGGTTTAGACATTTCATGGGATTTACTTAAAGTGATGGTTTGGAGTAATTCACCCTAGGGTCCTTTGCACCATGACCTCGAGCCAAACACCCCCCAGAAGCTTTTTTCACCTGGGTCTAACATTGGGAGAGTTAGCGAGTAGCGTTATCAGCTGAATAGCTTAGCGCAGGGGCTAATGGACCCACGTTTGTATCTCGTAAATGACCCCACTAATAATGCCCGAAATGATACCAAACGTCTACACTAGTACAAATAGGTTATGCACTCATAAAACGATGGATTGGAAAGTTTGTAAGTACACCAGAAGGTTATGTAAATAACACTTGCCTGCTGGCTTCTGCTCTCTGCTGTTGTTGTTGCTGCTGTAAGACGAGTGCTTAGGGACGTCTACAAATTACAACACCGAAAAGAGATGCAACAAAAATATTTTTTAATTTAACTTTTTTTTTTTAAGTAAGTGCTGTAGTATAACTAGCAGGAGACAAGTAATAATTGAGGTAAGTTTGGAGGCATTACCTTATTTAATCATTAAATTAATAAATATTTTTGTTGTATCTCTTTTTGGTGTAGTAATTTGTAGACGGCCCTAAGCACTCGTCTAACTGCAGGTAGCAGCAGCAGCAACAGAGAGCTGAAGAGAGCAGGCAAGTGTTCATAAACTTCTGGTGTACTTATAAACTTTGCAATCCATCGTTTTATGAGTACATAACCTATTTGTACTAGTGTAGAAGTTTGGTATCATTTCGGGCATTATTAGTGGGGTCATTTACGAGATACAAACGTGGGTCCGTTAGCCCCGCGCTAAGCTATTCAGCTGATAACGCTACTCTACGCTAACTCTCCCAATGTTGGACCCAGGTGAAAAAGCTTCTGGGGGGGTGTTTGGCTCGAGGTCATGGTGCAAAGGACCCTAGGGTGAAATTACTCTGAACCATCACTTTAACAAGAAAGAAATACATATAGAATAATACCAGCCTTATCCTTTGAGTAAAAACGAAGGATTAGCTCATTTGAATACAGCTTCAGGAGTGTCTGTCAAACACACCTCAGGCTTGTTCAAATATTTGAAGCCAAATTCTGGGAGATTAATTTAGGTGTGGTTGTTTGCTGTCAAGACGACACAGGCTGTTTTTTTTGTTTTTTTTACATTTTTGGCCATTTCTGCCTTGAACAGGAAAGCTGAGAAATGAAAGGGGGAAGACATGCAGGAAAACCCTCACAGGCCAGATTTGAATCCTGGACCTTCTGCGTCGAGGAACAAGCCCCTTTATATGTGCGCCTGCTCTACCAACTGAGCTAAACGGCCACCAAATTTAGTATTTTATTGCAGAAATAATTAGAGGTCTCCCCAAGGGTCAAGGCAAGGCAAGGCAGCTTTATTTGTATAGCACATTTCAGCAACAGGACAATTCAAAGTGCTTTACATAAAACATTAAAGAGCAGTTAAAAACGATCAAAAAATTAAAACATTAAAGAGCAGTTAAAAAAGATTACAAAAAATTAAAACATTAAAGAGCAGTTAAAAAAGATTTAAAAAAAAAATGTAAACAGATAAAAGACGAGAATACAATTTACAGTGCAGTATAAGAACAAGTTAACCGAGTCCAACTCGGGCCTCCCAGAGGACTTATGTTAAATGAACAATCCACCCATCTTGGTGTGGAAAAAGTACTTTTATTTTAAAATATAGTCATCACTATAAGTCTTAGTTTCTTTCTTGGAAAAACCTTCCCATAAACCCTTTCAGTTCAAATTCACACTTTTTGTAAATAATGATCTTATTTCAACCGTAAATCCCATTTATATTCGTGAAAGGTTGTTTCTTATTAAACCCAAACAATGCAATCAGTTACAGTGCGGTATAAGAAATTAAGAAATGAACAATTATTTAAAGAAAGGCAACATAAAAAATAAAAGTCTTTAGCCTTGATTTAAAAGAACGGAGAGTTGCGGCGGACCTGCAGTTCTCTGGAAGTTTGTTCCAGATATGTGGAGCATAAAAACTGTGAAGCGCAGATTAGATCCAGTGTGAAAACGTTTGATTGCATTGATGTGTCTTAGCAATGATTACACAGCGAGTACGGTGAATGAACAGAATGGATATCCTCCTCATCAGACATGGCTGGATACAATGATGTCACTTAAAGCCTCTGAACACCCACACAGGTGTTTTCAGTTATTCTGGCTGATTAAACTCTGAACAGCTTTGATGGGAATTTATTAGGTCACAAATCTTCATCTACCAATAAGAATGATAACAGTGTCATTTGTCCTGACCTAAGAGGTGCAACAAAGCTAGCAGGAGACTCAGGAAGATTTCAATCCATCAGCCTATACACACACCCACACAGTCCTGGGAAGAGGTCTAAGCAGCCTGATTAACTGAAAGAAAAACCTGTGTGGGGGTTCAGAGCCTCTAAAAAAAAACAGAAAAAAAAAATCAGGAAACAGATTTTGAGGGCCTGGCTAGTCTGGGATGGGAGAAAAACGTGCTCTGGTTTATTGGCATTTCTTTAAACCAATCCCAATCGTCATGGGCGGCGCTAAGCTCCACACGGAGCCGCTGCTAAACAGCCTCTGGAAGGAACTTGTTTTGGTGGAACATGTGTACGTTCAAAAGTAGTTCTAGTCGTGCGAGAGAAAACTCAGATTGGACAGATAGTCTAGCTAGCTGTCTGGATTTACCCTGCAGAGATCTGAGGAGCAGGTAACCATAGTCCTCACATATCCACCGCAGTTTAAAATTAAAACACAAAGAAAGCGTAAAATAACGGACATCGGCAAAAAGACATGCATCTGGAGCAAATTCCTGCGGCACCGGAGCAATCCCGGAAGTGGAAGGTCAAGGATATAGATTAGCCCGAAGATGATTTTTGAACCCCAAATCCTGCTATAATCAATCTAACTGCCAATATTGCGCATATATCGTCCAGATTTTATTGATCTCTCGGGGGACATATACATGTTACAGCAGCACACAGAAATAGAAGAGAATGCTATATGCTATAATATTATATAGTAATATAAATGCACACTAAGAACAATTTAGTAGTTACGTAGTATTGTTATATATAGTGAAACAAGTAATGAAATGTAAAATAGAAAAGTGTTAGGTATGTTACTAACACTAATTTAGCCTTAGTATGAATGTCACTTAATGTTGTGTCACAATGATTTTCTCAACATGTAACTATGCTGCCCTCTGCTGTTAGAAAGAGGCATCACAATACACTCCTCAACACAAGTGTAGAAACAGAAATTATATTTATAGAAGTTTCAATTTTATCCTTAATCTTTGTTTTTTATTATACTGTCTTTGGAAGTGGGAAGTAACATAATGAAACACACATTATAATCACCTTTTTTTTAATCATTTTGGCAGATGTGTGGACACAATTTCCCCCTTTTCACAACATCCAGTTTTATTGATCTGGGGAGCCTCATTTGGTCTTCCTCTTATGTACCTAATTCAGACCTTCCTACAGTATGTCTGTGAATATATATTTTCCTGCTGTAACCAGTGAGAGTTCCTCTGGTGACCAGCAGAGAGCTCTGTAGTGACGTGAAAGAAATGAGTGAGCCTGCTCTGAGAATGGTACAGTAGTGATGTACAGAGAAGAGCCTGTTAGATGTATCAGTTTTTACTATCCATTAAAAGAACATGATGTGATTTCATAAACGTCTTTACTTTTTGGAGAGGTCAGAAGTCAGGGGTGAGGGTCAGCTACAGAAACCAGATGTGGTTGCTCAGGGACACTTCAGCAGCATGCCTGGTTCTCTGAAGAAGAAGAACTTACTTTAAAGGTCCCATGGCATGAAAATTTCACTTTATGAGTTTTTTTAACATTAATACGAGTTCCCCCAGCCTGTCTATGGTCCCCCAGTGGCTAGAAATGGTGATAGGTGTAAACCGAGCCCTGTGTATCCTGCTCTGCCTTTGAGAAAATGAAAGCTCAGATGAGCCGTTTTGGAATCTGCTTGTTATGAGGTCATAACAAGCAAGGTTACCTCCCCTTTCTCTGCTTTGCCCGCCCAGAGAATTTGGCCAACCCATGAGAGAGAGAAAGACATCATGGCTTTCAAATGAGAAAAGTGGCAGTTGGTCAAGGCCACACCCCCACCCTCCACCTTGCCCCTCCCACTCTCCTCCTCAATAGCTACAGACACAGAAATGGCACATACTAAGGAAAGCTAATTGTGGGACTGGCTCTGGTGGCTGTAATTCTGCACCAAGGCTGAATTTCGGGAAAGAGACTTCAGATACAGTATTAGGGGACCACTAAGGTCTATATAAAAGAGACTTCAGATACAGTATTAGGGGACCACTAAGGTCTATATAAAAGAGACTTCAGATACAGTATTAGGGGACCACTAAGGTCTATATAAAAGAGACTTCAGATACAGTATTAGGGGACCACTAAGGTCTATATAAAAGCATCCAAAGAGCACCATGTCATGGGACCTTTAATGATCCCAGAGGGGAAATTACATTCTTACACTCGGGTTGCACACAGGCCCGAAATACACACACCTTGCTCAAGGGCCCAACTGTATGGATTTATTCCACATGGACTTGAACCCTCTGGTTCCCAAACCAAGTCCACGGACTGAGCCACTCCTATGATGCAGGACACTACTGTCTGGATTTGAACAGGGGCAGAGAGAGGGGGATGACATGCAACCAAGGGCCCTGGGTCAGATTTGAACCCGGGCTGTCTGCAAGGACTGAGCCTACAGATCTACCAGGTGAGCTATAGGCCGCCCCTACTGTACATCTTCAAGTATTACATGTTGACCTTTGGATTAGATTTTGACTCTTGAAAGGAGTGAGCATGCAAACTGCAACAAAAACCCATGTTACTGAAGCATGCATTTTTACATGCTTTACCTTTAAAGCATTAAGCCTTTTAATGTGCTTTTCATTGAAGTGCATGGAAAAATCTGCTCGTGAAAATGCCAGTTGGCTTTCAGTGCACATCAAAGTGCTTTAAGACCTTTCTTGAATCATAACTATGTTAGTGTCCTAGCATCCATGCTTCTGAAATGATTCAGGCTGACTACCTCATCCCACTGTTTGGTCAAAAAAAACATGTCATTATGTTTTTAAAGGCCCTGACAATCAATCAATCAGCTTCTTACTAATTACTATGGGATTCTACACTTACACACACTTTTTTGCCAAAGTCAGAACAGATTTGATTATTTCATCGGTTTGAGGTGGGAGGGCACCATCAATCAAAAGTTACCAAACCACATCCCACATTGTCCCGATGAAGCAGATTATTTTTTTTTTTTTAAGTTTTTTCAGTGTCCAATTCTTTATAAATAACTGCTTATTTAGTCACAAATATTTATAGAGAAATACTGAAGATTTGAAAAGATGTTTCCAGGGGCTTTAAAGAGGGAATAATTGATATTTCTAGAATAACAATTTATCAAATAACATAGTGAAGACAATGTGAAAGAAATCGCACGTAGTGATGAACCTGAATGGGGCTTTAGAAAGAGTTTCAGCTCATTGCTTAGCTGGCTGACTGTTGGGGTTCCCACAACTTTTATACTAATATTGACGGCCGCAGCAGACAGCTGTTTTCAGCCTGTACACTACCTGCTTAGCACCAAACAGCAGACAGACACAGTTAGCTGGGTAACATAGTGGAGCATTCAGTAGCTAATGAGACAGATATTTCCTCCAGGAGTTGGTGGAGACCAAAGAGCTAAAAGAAAAGTGAATATTGAACTTGAACTTAATCAATTATACTTATATACTCTTCAGTATTTCTCTCTATGACATGCAAGAATGATGCTGATGAAGACTGTGATGCTCTGCTAAGGGGTTAAGTTTATAGTTAGTACAGAATAGAAACACAACTGGAGTTTTAAAATATATATAAAAAAATCAGATACGTCACAAGTGTAATGATGTGTGTATGTGTATGTGTATGTGTGTATGTGTGTGTGTGTGTGTGTGTGTGTGTGTATGGACAGCATTCACAGATTATGGTTTGAATTCCCCTGCTGTTAACTTGACCATCTGTCTGACCCTCTCGCACTATTGACCTTCTGCGCGTGTGTGTCTGTGTGAGTGTGTGTGTGTGTGTGTGTGTGTGTGTGTGTGTGTCCATTGTGCCCTTGGCCTAGATCACATTAGCACGGACATCATTAACTCCTGAATGACCACAGCACACAAAAGATGATGAAGGATGAGGAAGAAAGAGGAAGAGGAGTTGGAGATAGAGTGTGTGTGGGAGAAGATAGAGGGAAGGAAGGAAGGAAGGAAGGAAGGAAGGAAGGAAGGAAGGAAGGAAGGAAGGAAGGAAGGAAGGAAGGAAGGAAGGAAGAGCTGTGGAGGAGGGTGTAAAGTGAACAATAGGCACAACCTGCAATGACATTGTTGCAGTTATCAGTGATAAATGTCATAACTAAATGGTATTGACTATATAATGGAGATTTGTAGATTCCTAAAAAGGCGTGTTGTGGTGTGACTGGGGTAGATGTTTCCAAATGTAGATTACAGTGGGACAGGCTCTAGTCCTCCACTTTAAAACACTGTAAGTTGGAGCCTCAGAGGACTCTGTTCTGTTAGCTTCAACAAACTGTTAGTTTGCTAGCCACCCAGCTGGCTACTTTGATTAAACAACCAATATCAGTGTTAAAAAGTTAAAAATAAATAAAAAAAAACTGTGCAATAGTGATCCTATGTGGAGCCGCGGTATCGAAGTCCCGCCCATACATTCTACCCTAGAAGGTCTAGTAAAAAGAGAGTTACTCTGTAGTGTGTGTGTGTGTGTGTGTGTGTGTGTGTGTGTGTGTGTGTGTGTGTGTGTGTGTGTGTGTGTGTGTGGTGGTGTGTGTGTTGTCCATCCATTCCTGGGGTGCAGTGGAGCATCCAGGGAGCTGATAGGAGCTGAAGTGTAATTGTGTCAGAGCAAAGACCCAGAAAATACAGAGAGACAGACAGATAGATAGAGACAGGAAGAGACAGAGTTCCCCCCATCATACTGAACTTAGCTAAATGTCATCCATCAAGGCATTTTACTATTTTGCTGTTCAGTCTGCCGCACACAGAACGCTGCAGAATATTTCTATAACTCAATATTTTCTTTAACTCACCACCATCCCACCTGCTTCACATGTTCAATTATCAAAGCTGCATCTGGTGCTGAACAGAGACTAATAACATACACACATTACCATTCATACATATATTTGATGAAATTATTAAAAGATTAAAGGAAGGGTTGGTAACTATTTCCAATGTACACTTTTTTTTCTATATTGTTGTCTTTAGAGCAATAAATAACTCATGGGTTCTGACAAAGGAGTGAAATCCTGTAAAAGGAGCTGTTAGCCTGTAAAAACGCCCACCAATCACTGCCTTGCCGTCTGCTTAGAAAGAACCAATGAAATGCCTCCTTGCCCCGCTGCGCTTAATTTACCCCTCCCGTGTATGGGCATGAGCTCTACGCGCGTCATCACCGCCGGAGTTACTGCAAGTCTGCTGTAGTTGCCACTGCCACGGTTACTTGCAACTGCCAAAAAGGCAAAGAAAAGAAAGACTGAAGCTGAAAAAGGTGCATGCCTGTGTGTGGGTCTGAGCCCGAGGGCAGGGGGAGGGGTTAGACGGAGCCCCAAGGAGATGCTACTTTCAAATCTTGCTACCCCTCAACATTACCAACCCTACCTCTAATGAAATAAAAATACAACCGTAATACTGTTTTTTTTGGCTTTACACTCACACATATTCACACATGAAAGCAGCCAACCACAGCCACAGTATTATCTGTTGGCCACCAGCAGCTCCACTGGAGCAGGAATGACTTGCTCAAAGGCACCTCAGCAGTGGTAACAAGGGAGGGGCAAGCTCTGTTGTTTTACTTAGCCGCAATGACTTGCTGCTGCTGGCCTGTGGATTAAACTGCCAACCTTCTGGTAACAAGCCCAGGTTACTTACCTCTTGTGGTATCTAGCCATGCAGAAAGTAATGGTTTAATTTTTCCAGGTTTTCCTATTCCATTACAGTGGAGGTGAATGGTTACTCTGGATAATCCACAGCTCTCACCACCATAGGCGCCGATATATGTTTTCCTCCGTGGGTGCTCACATGCGCACACCCTTTAAAAAAAAGTGTTTGCATTTCAGAACCTTAGGAAATGGACAGCGGCCGACACGAACACACACGCCATAATAAAGCCGTAAAGTAGGCCTAGCCTATAGGCTATCTTTCAACTCAGGACAGCGCCACTTCTCACAAATACAGATAGGATTGGAGATGAAAAGTTTAACTGGCATGTAACCGCAATCAGCTTCGTGGGAAATTAAGAATCAATGCCACCGACATAACCAATCACACTATGACAGACGCTCCACAACTGCAGTGTTTAATTTTAGATTAATATAAAAATGAACTGGCAGTCTGGCACACGTGGGTGGTCAGTATTTTCCGTGGGTGCTCGAGCTCTGGAGCACCCACGGTATCGGCGCCCATGCTCACTACTACTCCAGTCCAACCCGGTCTCACGGCAGTTCGTGAAATGGTCACGTTCTTTTGATCTATTGATTTGTGTACAGGGACACGATTTTCTCGTTTATTTCGTGGTGGTCACCACGAAATGGGAACGTGACCATTTCACGAACTGCCGTGAGACTGCTGCAGCAGCCTGCTCTGGGGGACGCAACAACGGGGAAATGAAACGCCACACGCGGGGACACTAATTGGAGATGCTTATACACTTACATTTCAATCAGGAGAGACTTCGTTGCAGATATGCAAATATTTATTGTAGATAAGCATAATATGAAATGTACAGAATCTTTGGAGATTAGACTCCATCATTAAACATATTTAAAGGGGTAGAGAAACAGGCATATCCCGGAGGAACGGGACTCAGGTTGCAGTGGTTGACGACGCCCGGAGGTGGAAGGGGAGGAGGAGGGTTGCACGTTTGCCTGAAAAGACAGCTGATAGCAAGGAGAGAGACATTTAAAGCAGGATGTCATGCTGTGATTGGATCATGAATTTCCTGGCCAATTCTGATTGGTTTACTGAAGGGTGAACGCCTCTTAACAGCTGAATAGATTTAGGGAGAGATAGTGGTGATTGCAGTAATTAGAAGTCTTCCTGAAAGAATTTGCGCTGAGCTTCATTACATTTTTTTATGTAAGTAAGGGATAATGTAGAGCGAGCCGTCATTATTGCGAATTAGAACCCCGGCGGGGTGATGCGGGTCTTGAACCAGCGTTATTGCACGGCGTATTACATGGCTAATCATACAGAGGTTACACGCTGAGTCCCGTTTGGGACAGTTAACTTTACCGCTGATGAGCACGACTCTCCGGCTGAATCCAGTTCGGCCCGGTGAGTGAGCTAACCATGGAGCTAACTAATGCTCTGTTTGCACTGTTGCCGCTAAGCGCTGTTAGCAATCCCCGTTTTCTCCTCCCTCTCTCTCCCTTTGCGATCCGCTGATCAGCGGTATGAGCTCTCTATGAGCACTAATATTGATTTAAAAATGAATTTGCTGATTTAAAAATGGTCCACCAAAGTCATGATCAGCGCTCCGTCCATGGCGGCCTGTTATACTAAGCAACTAATGGCTAATGAGAGCGAATATTCCACTAATATTCCTGTTCACATGCAGCCTTGCAAAATAAGACTTTTTCAAAGTTTACCAGCGGCGCTGGACTTGTTGGACCGTGCGAACACAGCGTCCCTCTTTCATTGCTTCAACCAGCTTCTTGAAAAGGTCGGCGTAACCTGTTGATATCCAAGTCTTTGGTAATGTTTAAAAGTAGCTGTGTTGTTTCTCCTTCTTATCGGGTCTGCAGCCTTGCAAACTGTTGGCTGGTTGGTTTGTGTACAGCAACCATAGCAAGGCACCGATCTGTCCATAAACCTGTGGTAAAAACCCAGGTTGAGACGCATATTCTAAACGTGCTGTATAAGTGTCCAAAGAATGCCTCTAAAATCTGAATAACACCGGAATATCCCACGTCTTAATCGGAAAATGCTATATTCGGAAAAAGGCCTTATTCGGAATATCCAACCGGATTGTGTTTACATGACCTGTATCAGATTCGGAATATTGTCATATTTGGAACAATAGTGGAATATTGGTGTGCATGTAAACGTACTCCGTGTGGATCATGTAAGACATAAAGAAGAGAACTGCAGCAGTCTCCAATCTCATTGACTCACCTGATCGAGAGCCCTGGCCTCGACAAGGGTAGCCTTGCAGGTTTTTAAAACTGCATGAGAATGTCCTGATTAGAAAATAACACACACAAACACACATGCTTGCTAATAAGGTCATTACATAATCCCATCACTCTGCATCGATCTCCTCATGTCTGAGAAAATTGAAAATACTAGATGGAAAAAGAGGGAGGGGAGAGAGGGGGCAAAGGGAAATAATCACCTTCTTTTCCCTTTAATTTATTTCAGCAGAGGTGTAGTGGCATGATATGAATTACGAATATATAGCCTCTCTGTGTATTTTAGCACAAGAAAGAAAAGAGGGTTTGGTAGCAAAGAAAGCAAAGAGAGAAAGGTTGTGATGATAAAGATATGCATGCAATGACTGAGCATAATGTAATGCGCTTAGTTGTTTTAATCTGAGAATCCTATTTGAAACAGATAAAATTAGGAGACCTCTGACAAAAAGCATAACTGACAGCTTGATGATGCACATTTTTCTACAATGACTATAATAATAATGATTCTAATAACTCAGTATAATAAGGAGACACCAAAAAATAGGATTTAATTGCTTTCAATTCAGACAAATATGCAAAATGTCCCGTATGGTTAGCATAGAGCGATGCATCGCACAGGGCCTCCAGCCTCCATGTTGACTAACATTCATCCCTGCTGAGGAAGACATCGCAGAGGGGCCAGAGGATTGTAAGAACTGTAAATAAGCTGGGATGACTGTTATTTATGGAATTCCAAAGTGCTCAATAGCAATACATAAGTAAAAGAAACGTCTAAAATATATAAATGAAACAAAAGTTTGTGAAATAATTGTAGAATAATTAAAACTCAAGTCATTATTACTGTGTGAATGCTGATTCAGCAGCATTCACAGTATTGTCATCTGATTCTTTATTCTTCAACTTTGTTTGGTCACCTCTAACTGCTGCATACGTTCAGCTACAAAAAACATACATTTTTGAAATTTTGAAATATCAAAATGTTCAGCTCTTTAAGTACACGATGGGACTTCTTCAACCTTTTCCCCGCTATTTAAACTTTTTGAAATATTAAAAGTCCCATGGCATGAAAATTTCACTTTCAGTTTTTTTAACATTAATATGCGTTCCCCCAGCCTGCCTATGGTCCCACAGTGGCTAGAAATGGTGATAGGTGTAAACCGAGCCCTGGGTATCCTGCTCTGCCTTTGAGAAAATGAAAGCTCAGATGGGCCGATCTGGAATCTTCTCCTTATGAGGTCATAAGGAGCAAGGTTACCTCCCCTTTCTCTGCTTTGCCCAACCATAAGAGAGAGAGAGAGACATGGTTTGCAAACAAGCAAAGTGGCAGTTGGTCAAGGCCACACCCCCACCCTCCACCTTGCCCCCCTCTCTCCTCCTCAATAGCATTTAAAGCTACAGACACAGAAATGGCACATC